>NC_041381.1:245359792-245383201 GCF_002162155.2 Triticum dicoccoides
GCCGAAGCCGCCGCCGCCGCTGCTGCCGCACTGCCGCGTCGTCGCCCTGCACTGCCGCCGCCCCACCCCGCACCCCGCGCCACCTGTGCCGTTGCCGATCGCCGCCGCCGTGCCGGATACCGCCAGAACGCCGCCGCCGTTGACCCACCCGTTGACCAGTCAGTTTTTTTATTTTACTCCATTTTTTTTAGTTTTTTAGTTTATTGTTTTAGATCGGGTTTCGTTCGGTTTAGTTTTTTCAACGAACATTCGTCCGTTTGTTCATTTTAACGAACGTTATTCGTCGGATAGGTTCAGAAAGCGAACGTTCATTTGTTATTCTTCTCTTTCTATTTTAATTTCGGCCAGGGACTTATCTGCGATTATTTTTATCGCAATTTAGCCCCTGATCTTTAAACTAGTATAACTTTTACTCATTTATCCAAATTAGATGAAACCAACACCATAATCTTCGTCTCGAAGCTCTCTTTCCAGTTAATCAACTTGAACATGATTTTGGTACTGTAAATTTGACTTTAGTTCAGATTCATAAATGATCTTGCTTTGTTCGTATTTTGAGTCTCGTTGCTCTGTTTGAGTTGAATCTTTTTGCAAATCGTAGCTAATCACATGTACCTACTGTTAAGATCTAATTCACATGTTAATATTGCTGTTAGGTTTTGACTCTTGTTAGTTTAAGCCGGTTGCTTGTTTCGTGTTTGATTTGGATCTTTTCTCGAGTTTTATCATGATTCATTTGAGTGATTGCTTATGAATGCTATTGTTTGTCTATGCTAGATTACCCGGAGTGCGAAGCTTATTACTATGAATCTCTAGAGTTTGCAAATCGTCAGCTAGGCAAGTTACACTTTCATCATACTCTTTTATACCCAGTTTTTACTATGCATTAGTTCTGCCCCACAAATACTTGGATTGGTAGGATTGGGAACATGTGGTTTTCGCTGTAGTGTTCGAGGTAGAAACCTAATACCTTTTGATCATCCCGAGAATATACGTTATGCTTATTATTGCTTAGCCATGCTCGTAGACGGGGATTGGATCATGATTGACACATGGAAGTTTGAGAGTTATTTTAATTGGATAACAGTAAGTTTGAAACATTAATACACATCTGGGCGGATTGGTTGAGGCACCTGGGGAACCCAGTGTTGCCTGTTTTTGGAAATCCGGGGTTACCGTGTGATTATCCTATGGAATGCCACCCAGGCTCAAAGGGATCATAAGATTATTCATGCTAGAAACTTCCATGTGCAGCTACAAGCAATTATGGGCTCTGGCATAGTTGAGTAACTTGCATGAGCTCTTGAAGAGGTAGACTAGCAGATGTAGAGGGATGTAGGTGGTACTGTCTACGAGGAGTAGAGAGTTAATGCTTTAGAAAGACTATGTCTCGATCATCCGATCATGGATGTGGTCGAGTCTTTTGGGGAAAAGTTCGCAAACCTCTATAGAGTGTATAAACTAATCATGGTTAGCCGTGTCCCCGGTGATGGACGTCTTGACTATCTGGTACTTGACTCTATTGATGTGATCTAAACACGTTACTTTAATTAATTATGATGTTGGGTTAGTGATGATACTTTTAATTGAGATTTGAGTTGCGGTTACCTTCTCAAATAATGGGCAACATGGGAGTAGTTAAATAAATATATTCCTTTGTTGTAGGGAAAAACTAGCTTTATGCAAAACCATGAAACTTACAGCCTCCACCAGCCAAATATTGCATGTAGAAACCTTGCATTATCATTGCTTTAAAGTGTAACTATGCCGGCATATTCCATGTGTTGCAACGTCTTATGTTGCAGACTACTGAAACGACGAATAAGGTGCGATAGGTCGTTGTTTTGCACTCAGCTATGCCGTTGGAGTTGATGGACTCATTTACCTTCAAAGCTTCCGCAGTTATCTAGTTTAGATGGCCTTCAGCCATGATTTATTTATGTAATCATGCTCTTTGTGAGGACTCGATGTAATAAGTGTGCGATTGAAATTATGTTTTAATTCCTCGAGTACTATGCGTGTCAGCATTACCGATCTAGGGATGACACTGATGCACAGAGACTTGACCGTTTGAGGTCTGGTCGCAACAAGATGGTATCAGAGCACACGCAGACTGTAGGATGCGACCACTAGAATGAGCCACTGAATTTATCTTCTCTACTCATTTCTAATTCTCCTCTCTTTCTACTCTATAGATGGCGGATCCCAGGAATAAGTTCACTCAATCGGATGACAAAACCCCTTTCGGAAAGCACTTGAAGGAAGTTACTAAGTATCTGAACATCAGATTACCAAGCTTCATGGGGACTTTCTCTACATCTGTACCAGAAGAGAAGTGCTGGAAGATCAAAGTCTGGATACCTGGGAGGACCTTTGGGCCAACAACGGAGCCTATTGATTTCTACCTGGATGCACCAAGCTGGAGTATTGGAAAGAGCATGGTCGCACATATCACCTTTGCACGAATATGTGAGGTGTATCACAAGGAGCTAGAGAATACCGTTGACCAGATATGTGGCCGCAGAGATGACAAATGGGAGATGGTTCGTACTAGGAGGGATGGATCAATTGCAGCTTACATTCAAGAGATGGGAGATCATATTCATCGACAATAAAATCAACAAATTATCCGCATGAAGAAGATCAAGAAACTGGTAAGGATAAACAACGAGCTGGAAGAGGAGATCAAGTTTACACGCGATGGATACGAGGAGGAGATTGCTATACTAGTAGAAAAGAATGACGACCTGACAAGGAAGCTAGGAGTATTCATGGGAGACCCCGCGCCAAAGAAGGACAACCAACCAGGAGACTACATCATCCTTGATGACACCAACTCCGACCCTGATAGCGATGATGACTATGTTGATGAAGTTGGAGCAGATATCATGGAGTCTTCTTCTGATGAAAATTTCTAGACGACCACCATTGTAATCAGTAGTATTTCCCTCCAAGTAGTTGCAACAATTGAGTTTGTAGTCATAGGTTAGACCGTTTTGTGTGATCTTGTGTGCTCTTGATTGAAGTAAAATTGATTGTTATTGTCTCATCAACATTATGGGTAGTGAATCTCTCTTAGACCCCAATTCTATTCTGTTTTCTCACCCCTTCTAAACCCATCAGATGCCTCCGAGACGTGACAATGGATTTGCCTTCCCACCGGAGCTCACTCAGTTGATCCAGCAGCAGAATACCTTGATGCCGCCTTTAGTCTAGAATCAGAACCAAGGCAACAACAACAACAACCCACCACCACCACCCCTTGTTGATCACCTAGCCCATTTCCCAAGGTTGAATCCGCCGGTGTTCTCTAGTAGCACCGAGCCGATTGTTGCAGATGATTTGCTCCGCAAGATTGGAAGAGAGCTAACCACTGCAGGATGCACAGATGCGGAGGGAGTGTGTTTTGCTACACATAAGCTTGATGGACCCGCAACATCATGGTGGGAGAATTTCACAGCCACATACCCCATTGACACTGTTACATGGGATCAGTTTCAGCAAGCTTTTCGCACTGCCCATGTTTCAGCTGGAGATATGAGCATGAAGAAGCATGAGTTTCGCAACTTGCACCAAGGAGGACATATAGCGGGCCAATATGTGGATGAGTTTAGTAAGTTAGCATGCTACGCCCCTGATGACATAGCTATAGATGCTGCTAAGCAGGAGAAGTTTCTAGAAGGACTGAATGATGAGCTGAGCATGCAGTTGATGGTGGAAACATTCAACAACTACTAGGAGTTGGTAGACAGGGCTCTTATGATTGAAGGCAAGCAACAACAGATTGATAATCACAAGAGAAAGTATGGACAGGGGAGGTATACTTCAGGAGCTCGGCAGAAGCCCCGCTATTCCCCGTACTCGGGAGGACATACCCACAACCATGGAGGACACATGCACAGTGGAGCAAGTTCGCACAACCATAGTGGCCCCAAGAATGGCAATGGGAATGGAGGAAGCAGCAGCCAGAACCGTTCCAACCCTTCAACACCAGCCAAGAGGGATTTGAACCACGTTACCTGTTTCAAGTGCCAGAAGACTAGACATTATGCCAATGAATGTCCTGACGCGAAGAATGGAAATGGCAATGGGAGTTCTGCCAAGAAGCCCAACCCCTTCACCAAAGGTCAGGTGAACCATATCAGTGTGGAGGAGATTGAGGATCAACCCGACGCAGTTGTCGGTAAGTTTTTGATTAATGCATTTCCCGCACTTGTTCTTTTTGATACTGGTGCATCGCATTCATACATATCAAGGGGATTTCTGAACAAGTTTAAATTGTCAACCTTAGTCCTTAGGTCACCCATGTTAGTAAGCTCGCCAGGAGCAGAGTATATGGCCAGCCGATGGTGTGATCGGTTACCCCTGACCATTGGCAGACATGAGTTTCCCTCAGACCTAATAATTTTGGAGTCACAAGGATTGGATATAATATTAGACATGGATTGGTTATCGAAGTATGGAGGGAACATTGATTGTGCTAGTAAGTCGATATTCCTCACCACTCCAGAAGGAAGAAGGGTAAAGTATGTATCCCGGCATGTGCCGAAGAGGACTCAAGTGAATTCCTTATCAAGAGTTGTGCAGGAGGAAGTACCAGTGGTGAAGGATTACCCCGATGTATTTCCGAAGAAGTTACCAGGCATGCCCCAGATCAAGACATTGAGTTTTTGATTGAGCTATTGCCAGGCACCGGGCTAATAATCAAGGAGACTGTATAGGATGTCCGCAGAGGATTTAAAGGAAATTAAGAAGCAGATTAATGAGTTATTGGATAAAGGTTATATTCGACCAGGTTCGTCATCTTGGGGAGCCCCGGTGCTTCTAGTGGAGAAGAAGGATGGATCATTAAGGATGGTTGTTGATTATCGTGCATTGAATGAGGTGACAATCACGAACAAATACCCACTGCTGATGATCAATGATTTGTTTGAGCATTTGCAACGAGCTAAAGTCTTCTCTAAGGTTGATCTTTGATCGGGTTATCACCAGTTGAAGATTTGAGAGCGGGATATACCTAAGACAGGTTTTACCACAAGGTACGGGCTATATGAGTATATCGTTATGTCATTTGGTCTGACTAATGCGCCTGCCTATTTCATGAACATGATGAACAAAGTGTTTATGGAGTTTTTGGATAAGTTTGTCGTGGTGTTCATTGATGATATATTGGTCCACTAGAAGAACGAAAAGGAGCATAAGGAGCATTTGCGTTTAATTCTTGAGAAGCTCGGAGAACATCAGTTGTGTGCGAAGTTCAGCAAGTGTGAGTTTTGGTTAAAGGAGGTTGGATTTCTCGGACATGTTATATCCGGAGAAGGAATAGCAGGAGGCCTACCAAGGTTGCTTCTGTGACTAAATGGGTGGCACCCACATCAGTTGGTGAGATCAGGAGTTCTCTTGGACTCGCAGGATATTATCGGAGGTTCATTGAGAATTTCTCCAGGATTGATGGAGTTATTGAAGGAGGACACCAAGTTTAAATGGACTGAGGAGTGTGAAGCTAGTTTTTAGGAGTTGAAGAAACATTTGGTTACAGTCCCAGTGTTGATTCTTCCAGACCAACGAAAGGATTATCTAGTGTATTGCAATGCTTCACGTCGAGGACTTGGAGCAGTGCTCATGCACGAAGGAAGAGTTGTTTCATATGCCTCACGACAGCTTAAACCTCATGAGTTGAATTATGCTACGCATGATTTGGAGTTAGTAGCCGTAGTGCATGCGCTGAAGACATGGAGACATTTTCTTATCGGAAACCATTGTGAGGTATACACGGATCACAAAAGTTTGAAATATATCTTCACGCAGAAGGAGTTGAATCTCAGGCAAAGGAGATGGTTAGAGCTCATTAAGGATTATGATATGAAATTGCACTATCATCCCGGAAAGGCCAATGTAGTAGCAGATGCACTGAGCCGCAAGAGTTATGTTAATACTCGCATGACCGGAGGATTACCTAAGGAGTTAGCAGATGATCTTCAAGAATTATGTTGGGAGATAGTCCCGATAGGTTATGTAGCAACATTGGAAATTCAATCCACTTTAATGGGTAAGATCAGAGAAGCCCAGAAGACTAACAAGGAGATTGCTGAGATAAAGGAAAGGATGAGCAAAAAAAAGGCTAAAGGATTTTGTGAGGATGACCATGACACTTTATGGTTTGAGGATCATGTTTATGTGCCTAATGACCCCGAGATCAGGAAGTTGATTCTGCAAGAGGCCCATGATTCGCCGTATTCGATTCATCCAGGAAACACTAAGATGTATGTGGACTTGAAGGAAAGTTTCTGGTCGACAGGAATGAAGAAGGATATTGCCGAGTATGTATTAGTATGTGATGTATGGTAGAGAGTTAAGGTAGAGCATCAGAAGCCAGCAAGATTGCTACAGCCAGTGCCGATACCCGAATGGAATTGGGATAAACTTGGCATGGATTTTATCACTAGATTGCCCAGGACTCGTTCAAGCTATGACTCTATCTTGGTTGTAGTCGATCATTTGATGAAAGTAGCCCATTTCATCCCAGTAAAGACCACCTATACGAGTGCTAAGTTGGCAAAGATATGCATGACCAGGATCTTATGTCTGCATGGTGTTCCAAGGACCATTGTATCAGATAGAGGAACCCGGTTTACCTCAAAGTTTTGGAATCAGTTGCTTGAGACTTTGGGTTCTAGGCTAGAGTTATGTACAACCTTTCATCCACAGATAGATGGACAGACCGAGAGAGTCAATCAGATTCTGGAGGGCATGTTGAGAGCTTGTGTGCTAGATTATGGATCTAGTTGGGACGAAAATTTGCCGTATGCAGAGTTCTCTTATAACAACAGTTATCAAGCCAGTTTGAAGATGGCCCCTTTTGAAGCTTTGTACGGGAGGAAGTGCAGGACACCATTATCGTGGGATGAAGTTGGAGATCGATAGTTGTTTGGACTTGATTAAATCAAAGTCTCTGAAGAGAAGGTTAAGTTGATTCGCGACAGACTCAAGGTAGCCTAGTCCAAACAGAAGAGTTATGCGGATTCGAAACGCAAGGAGACAGTTTACGAAGTCGGAGACAGAGTATATCTCCGTGTGTCCCCGCTTCGAGGAGTTAAGCGTTTTGGAGTTAAGGGAAAGCTAGCACCATGTTTTGTGGGACCATGCCGAGTTTTGGAATGTATGGGAGAAGTTGCATACAAACTAGAATTGCCAGAAGGATTGTCAGGAGTTCACGATGTGTTTCACGTTTCCCAGTTGAAGAAGTGCCACACCGAGATGGCTGATATTCCTCTAAGAGATACAGTGCCACTAGAAGCGATTCAGTTAGACAGTGATTTGACCTATGAAGAGAAGCCGGTCAAGATTCTTGAGTTTTCTAGTCGAGTTACTCGCAGCAAGGTTATCAAGTTTTGCAAAATTTAGGTGAGCCACCATACCGAGGAGGAAGCCACCTGGGAGCGAGAGGAAGACCTTTGTAGAGACCACCCAAACCTTTTTGCTGACCAACCCGAATCTCGAGGGCGAGATTCATCTTCAGGGGGGCAGGTTTGTAACATCCCAAATTTTCTATTTGGATGTTATACATAGATCATCATATGCATATCATATTTTTTTCTTGCATTTGGTTGAGATCCTAGAAATCTTAAGCAACTCAAGGACCCAAGGAGAGAGTTGGAGGTTTCACAAAATTCATATTTGAATTTATTTCAAATTTGAAGAAAAGGATCAATTTGGTTTTATAATTTTTCTCTCCAATTATTTCCAATATTAAAAATAAATAAGAGAAGATAATATGACTTCTTCAGAAGTAAGAGAAATATTGGAGAAAGAATTTTAAAATCAAATTATGATTTTTCTGGTATTTTATTTGCTATTTTATTTGAATTAGAAAAATAAGCATTTTTCAAAATTGCATTTCAGGCCAAAAAATGTTCACTTTGTTCTAAATATTCTATTTAGACAGTGAAAATTGTTTTTGGCATTTTAGAATTTTTTTATATTTTTTTAGGTTTTTCTTCATCGGGAGAAATTATTTAAAAGAAAAATTCCTCCGCTCGACTAGGCCGAAGCCGAGCCGAGCTGGCCCAAACCGCGCGCGCCGCCGCCTCCTCCCGCAGCGGGAGCCCGCCTCGCCGCCGCCATCGACCGTGTCCGCCTCGGACACGCCTCTTGAGGGCGTGCCCCCTACCGCAAGCCATCGCCTCCCCTCCTCCTTAAAAGCCGAGCCCGGGGCCCCCCATGGACAGCCGCCGCCGCCGTTGCCGAGCCGCCGCAGCCGGCCCACCCCGCACCCCGCACCACCCGCACCGTCGCCATACGCCGCCACCGCGCCGGATCCCGCCGGAACGCCGCCGTCGTTGGCCCGCCCGTTGACCAGTCGGTGTTTTTATTTTACCCCGGTTTATTGGTTTAGGTCGGTTTTCGTTCGGTTTAGTTTATTCAGCGGACGTTCGTCAGTTTGTTCGTTTTAACGAACGTTATTCGCCGAATAGCTTCAGACAGGGAACGTTCATTCGTTAGTCTTTTCTTTTTATTTATTTTTTGCCAGGGACTTATCCGCGATTATTTTTATCGCGATTTAGCCCCTGATCTTTAAACTAGTATAACTTTTTACTCATTTATCCAAATTAGATGAAACCAACGCCAAAATCTTTGTCTCAAAGCCCTCTTTCCTGTTAATCAACTTGAATATGATTTTGGTACTGTAAAAATTGACTTTAGTTCAGATTAGTAAACGATATTGTTTCGTTCCTATTTTGAGTTTCATTGCTCCGTTTGAGTTGAATCTTTTTGCAAATCGTAGCTAATCACATGTACCTACTGTGAAGATCTAATTAACATGTTAATATTGCTGTTAGGTTTTGACTCTTGTTAGTTTAAGCCGGTTGCTTGTTTCGTGTTTGATTTGGATCTGTTCTCAAGTTTTCTCGTGTTTCGTTTGAGTGAATGCTTATGAATGCTATTGTTTGTCTACGCTAGATTGTTCGGAGTGTGAAGCTTGTTACTAGAATCTCTAGAGTTTGCAGATCGTCAGCAAGGCAAGTTACACATTGATCATACTCTTTTATACCTAGTTTTTACTATGCATTAGTTCTGCCCCACAAATACTTGGATTGATAGGATTGGGAACATGTGGTTTTGGTTGTAATCTTTGAGGTAGGAACCTTATACCTTTTGATCACCCCAGGAATATACGTTATGCTTCTTATTGCTTAGCCATGCTCATAACGGGGATTGGATCGTGATTGACACATAGAAGTTTGAGAGTTATTTTAATTGGATAACATTAAGGTGGCAACATTAATACACATCTGGGTGGTTTGGTTGAGGCAACTGGGGAACCCAGTGTTGCCTGTTTTTGGAAATCCCGGGGTTACCGTGTGATTATCCTATGGACTGCCACCCAGGCTCAAAGGGATCATAAGATTATTCATGCTAGAAACTTCCGTGTGCAGCCACAAGCCATTATGGGTTCTGACATAGTTGAGTAAGTTGTGTGAGCTCTTGAAGAGGTAGACTAGCAGATGTAGAGGGATGTAGGTGGTACTGTCTAGCCGGAGTAGAGAGTTAATGCTTCAGAAAGACTATGTCTCGATCATCCGATCATGGATGCGGTCGAGTCTTGTGGGGAAAAGTGCGCAAACCTCTGTAGAGTGTATAAACTAATCATGGTTAGTCGTGTCCCCGCTTATGGACGTCTTGAGTATCTGGTACTTGAATCAATTGAAGTGATCTCAACACGTTACTTTAATAAATTATGATGTTGTGTTAATGATGATACTTTTAATTGGGATTTGAGTTGGGGTTACCTTCTCAAATAATGGGCAACATGGGAGTAGTTAAGTAAATTTATTCCTTTGTTGTAGGGAATAACTAGATTTATGCAAAACCATGAAACTTACAGCCTCTACTAGCCAAATATTGCATGTAGAAATAGTTCTTGCATTATCATTTCTTTACAGTGTAAATATGCCAGCATATTCCATGTGCTGGCCCGTTTTGGGTTGCAACATCTTATGTTGCAGACCACTCAAATGACGAATAAGGTGCGATAGGTTGTTGTTTTGCACTAAGCTATGCCGTTGGAGTTGATGGACTCATTTACCTTCGAAGCTTCCGCAGTTATCTAGTTTAGATGGCCTTCAGCCATGATTTATTTATGTAATTATACTCTTTATGAGGACTTGATGTAATAAGTGTGTGATTGAAACTCTATTATAATTCCTCGAGTATTGTGCGTGTCAGTATTACTGATGCAGGCATGACACTGATGCACAGAGACTTGACCGTTTGAGATCTGGTCGCTACAGCACAAAGAAACATATATCAAGCAATGACGAAGTCCAACTCTCTTCATATGCATCATCATGTCATACGAGAACAATTCATAAACATCAAGTGAAGGCCGATACATAACATAAGCAGTTTCTTGCAATTTTATCGTGTTGGAAACATAAAGAGGCAAAGATGTAGTTCCTCTCTCATAATAATTGCAAGTAGGAGCAGCAAGCACATGCATATTACATTCATCAAAATCATCATGTGCAATGGTAAAATGCAACCCATCAACATAATCCTTAATAAGAGCAAACTTCTCCGATATAGTGTAGTTTGGAGAATTCAAAAAGCTAATAGGACTATCATGTGTGGGTGCAAAGCAACAATTTCATTCTTAACATAAGGAACTATAGCAAGTTCATCTCCACAAGCATAACAAGCATTAAGTTCATCAAAAAGGGATATTTCAAATGAATCAACGAGATCATAGCAATTATCATAGCATTCATCCTTCCGTAAGAACGAAGGGGCATTAAATAATGTATGAGTTGGAGGGTTACTCTCATTATAAGGTAGGCACGGGTAGCTAATCCATTCTTCCTCCACTTGTTCTTCACTTTCCTCATCATCTTTTTCATCCAATGAGCTCACAGTTTCATCAATTCCTTCTTCCATAGACTCCTGCAAAATATTAGTCTCTTCTTGGACAACGGATACTTTCTCAATAAATGCATCAATATCGGAATTGAATTTATAATTATCATAGCAATATTTAAGGATGGCAAAATTTCCAGGCCTATAAACATCATCATCAAAAGCTTATTCTCAAACAAAGATTCAATTTCATAAGCACCCTTAAAAGCAACAAATTCTTCTATTCGTCCACATCATAATAATCTATATACCTCTAGCATAAGAAGCCAAGATTTCATTATCATTAAATTCACATGAAAAGGGAAGGTGTGGAGCATTCATCCAAGAAGAACAAGTAAAATCATATATCAAGCATAAATCTCTAGCATACCAATGCAACATATAAATTTGATCCCATAAAAGTTTCCCTTCTTGTGTCAAGCGATAATCCCTAAAGTATGCACGTTTATCCAACGTTACTCCCATTATATAGTTGAATGGGGTTTTCTCAGGATTATCAAAGTAGTGCATAATATCTTTTACATAACGAGCATCGAGGGTTTTAGGAGGTTCCCCATCTCAATGAGTAGCAAGTACAACTAATTGTTTTGTTGTTTCGTGTTCCATATCCATAACTAAATATAGAGAACAACTTAGAATAGGAAATAAATACTACTTAGTGATAAAGCAAACAAGCACACACGAGAATATTCGGCCCACGCTATTGCTCCCCGGCAATGGTGCTAGAAAAAGGTCTTGATAAACCACAAGTATAGGGGATCAATTGTAGCCTCTTTCGATATGTAAGGGTGTCGAACCCAACGAGGAGCTAAAGGTAGAACAAATATTCCCTCAAGTTCTATCGACCACTGATACAACTCTACGCACGCTTGATGTTTGCTTTACCTAAAACACATATGAAACTATTTTGCGAGAATAAAACTACGAGTACTTTGCGAGAATAAAACTAAGAATAAATTGCAAGGTAATAAAAGTAGATAGCTTTTGTCAACAAGAAATTCATTTGTCCCTACGCAATCGATAACAAGTACCGGTCATCATTCTTGTAATTTTATATGAGGGAGAGGCATGAGCTAACATAATTTCTCTACTTGGATCATATGCACTTATGATTGGAACTCTAGCAAGCATCCGCAACTACTAAAGATCATTAAGGTCGTGAAACCCAACCATAGCATTAAGTATCAAGTCCTCTTTACTCCCATACGTCATAACCCACCTACTCGGGTTTAAGTTTCTGTCACTCTCGCCACCCACTATAAGCGAACCATGAACATATTGCAACACCCTACAGCGGTGGGCCCTCACGTTTCCGCGAGATGGAGGGCACCATAAATAAAATATACAATCATACCAACCAAGATCATGATTTACCCATAGGACAAAATGGATCTACTCAAACATCATAGGATAACCATAGATCATTGGGAAATAATATATGGAGTTGAGCACCATGTTTAAGTAGAGATTACAGCGGGGGGAAGAGGTGTTACACCGCTGCATAGAGGGGGAGAAATTTGGTTTTGACGGTAGCAAGGTTGTTGATGTAGATCGTTGTCACGATCCTAGCCCCGGCGGCGTTTCGGCGCCACCGGGAGAGAGGGGGAGAGAGCCCCCCTCCTTCTTCTTCCTTGGCCTCCCCCCTAGATGGGAGGAGGGTTCCCCTCTGGTCCATGGCCTCCATGGGTGCAGAAGGTCGAGAGCCCCTCCGAGATTGGATTTGTCTCCCTGTCCTCTTCGGTTTCGCGTTCCCCGGATCTTCCCTACACGGTTTCTTAAATTCCCGGAGATCCGTAACTCCGATTGCACTGATCTTTTTACACGATTTTTTCTGGATATAAGCTCCCTTGCACCCAAAATATATCTCCAACCGATGTTCAAGGAGGGCAGGATACACCAGGGCGCGCCTGGGCCTGGTGGCACACGTTGGTGGATTGTGGTCCGTGTGGGCCTCCATTTGCGGTGATTAAAACTCCCAAAAATCACAAATATTCCAAAATGATTCTCCGTGGAGTTACATCACATTTGTACTTTGTTTGATATAGATTTTCTGCGATACAAAAATAGGCAACAAACAGGAATTGGCACTGGGCATAAGTTAGTCCAAATAAATCATATAAAAAGTTGGCAGAAGTATGCAAAAGTTGAATAATATTGGCATGAAACAATCAAAAATTATAGATACGACAGAGACATATGAGCTGTCTATAATGATCGCACATAATTCTGATTACCGACCTATTTACCGGGTATCACACACATCTTGTTATGCCGAATCATTTGTGTTCAACTCGGCATCACAAACGGTTCGTTAGAGCATATTGTATGCTGTATATCGCGCACACCTTGATCTGGTAGCCCGTTTCTGTTGTTCTGGTTCATCACAAACAGTTCATATGGATCAACCGTATGCCACACATCGCATGTGCAACTAAAATCTGGATCGTGTTTGATGTCTCCGCCATCGCAAATGTTTCGTATCATTTTCAACGGTTTTATTACATCACCATTTGTGATTAATGCATCACACATAGTTTTGTCAAAGGGTGTCTGATTGTAGTGTCGCGTTAAGAGCATCCTGTAGTAGTGATGGGATCATTACCTTGTCGCCGCATGGGCTTGGGAGTCAAAGTGCTAGGGATCCATCTATCATTCCATATGCATACTGAATCGCCATTGCCGATGCATTTTATTAGTCCCAACTCAAGCACTAATTGTCCTCCTATGATGGCCGTCCATGTGGATAATGCCGAGGAGGGTGCATGGGCTTGCATAACATCATTGCCAGTGAAGTATTCTCCTTTCAAGACATGAACACAGATAGAGTTGGAGTGGGTTATGGGTCTCCATCCATGTTTTCACAAAAGAGCAAGACTAAATTTCTACAACTCCCTAAACCACATCTTGCATTCTACCTTTAGCATTGCTAGTTTTTGCCAAGAGAACCAATGCAAAGATTGTCTATTAATTGAACTACTCCACAAGAACCTTGCCATGGATGATGTTAGCTTCTTACAAGCTTTTTTAGTCAATCGGCAGTAGCTCATGCTATAGGTCGGGCTGGCCTGAACAACCGATTTGAGTAGAACTTCCCTTCCTGCACATGCCAAAAAATGTTCCTTCCACTCATGCATACTTTCATGGCCTCCCTCACTGATATGGTCAAAGGAGCCACTTGTTATCCGCCCCACCATCGTTAATAGGCCGAAGTAACGTTCAGTGAAAGCTTCCATAAAAATACCAAGTTCATGTTTCATTGCTTCATGAACAGTTAGAGAAGCATTAGGTCTGAAATAAATAGAGCTCCTCTCTTTGTTTACTGCTTGTCCCGGGCACTTTGAATTTATCCTCAAATTTTCATTTAGCATGGACACATTTTGCACTTTAGCACAAAGGAAAATCAGAGTATGATTTGTCAACAAAAGATGATTGACCCATGGAGATCAAACACTCACACATATACTACAGTCAATATGAGAGTCACCAAAATTGTTTATCGTAGAAGTAAAACCTTCTACACAAATGAGGAATAGGAAGGGGGACATAGGATCACCACGGCAAAGTCCTATATGTGGTTGGAAGAAAGGGAGAAGTGTGACATTCACGTTAACTGAAAATCTCATTAATGAAACACACTTCATAATTGACCTCACAAATCTATCACAAAACCCCAGTTTAGACATCCTGGTCTCTAAGTAACGTCATTCAACTCTGTCATATGCTTTCAGCATGTCCAGCTTAACAACACAAGAAGCATTTTTGCATTTCCTCCGCTTCTTCATTGGATGAATACTTTCATATGCTACCAAGACATTATTAGTGATCAAACATCCTGGTACGAAAGCACTTTGCTCAAGCACTATTATCTCATCCTCAAACTCCACAAACAGTTAGTGTTCGCCTTGGCAACATTTTTATATAGAATTGGACAGTGGAAAATAGGGCGGTACTAAGAAATCTTCTGCGGGTTACTTACCTTGCGTATAAGAGTAATTGAAGTGTCATTTAAACCCATTGGTAGTTAAACACCATTTAAAAATCCAAAGCGGTTGCCCAGATAACTTCGCAAAGGACATTCCAATGCCGTTGGAAGAAAGCAACCGTGAAACTATCAATACCTAGCGCCTTCGATGGGGCCATTTGGAAGAGAGCAATCTTCACCTCCTCAGCGGTATAATCTTTTCCTAAAGTTTCATTCATAGTACTATTTTTTCCTTGGAAAGGTGTATCATCATTTCACAGAATAAGGGCCAAGCAGACAGTACAACGCCAAAGGCTATTACGATGTCATAAAGGCAGCAACTCCACGGTAATCCCTGGGATTAGAACCACGCCTACTACAAACGGAAGAAGGGGACTCGCCTTGTACAATCTACGTCCAAGAAGGCTAGGAGACGGGGCACCAAGCAACCAAGCCGCATCTTTACCTATGCACAATACAACCAAGCCATGGCAACCAACATAGGGCTAACTGGGTCAACATACCTCCCCACCCATATCAAGTAGATAACTTGGCAAGTGGGTGGCAGGACAGGACCTAGACAAACTAGAGAAAGAAGATGCATCATTAGTGTTGGCGAAGGCATACATAACGCCCTAGAGATCCATGCCCTGAGGGGAAACCCTACCCAAAAACCAAGACACCACAAACTCTAACTTTGAGGACTTTGCGAGAAGCCAAGGCAACGCCTTCATGAAGGACATAACATCGTGACGCGTGCCTGTTGTGGTGAACCAGAACAAGGGTTTCCCCTAGCGCTCAAGAAGAGACGCGACCGAGACCAAAGTAGTGCCCCCAAAGAGACACGACACCAGTAGGCGTTGTTGTTGCGAGCCTAGGCCAGCCATGTGGAGATTTCATCCTGGTCCATGGCCAAAGTCCAGACTACCAGGACGAAGGTGAGAGGACAATTCGTTGGCTAAGTCTACCACTACAGGAAGGAAAGCCACGCCCATCGTCAGTGATGATAGGCAACATCGGACAACGCCGACCTCTCCTCCACCAACGACGACACAGGTGGGTGTCCACACCTGACTGACCACATGGACTTCTGCCTAGTGTCGTCGGCCTGGGATCCGGGAGCCACCACAGGCCAGAGCCCACCAAGATCCCACTACCGCACACGCCGATAGCCAGAAAGATCCGACCTTGGCACCGCCAACCACAACTATGGGCCTAACTCAGACCAGCACACCATGGCCTCCCCGCAAACCACCACACAACCACCCCATGTGTGACACCCCGAGACCGATGCTCCAGATGCCTCCATTTTTATTTTAGTTGTTGCCGTGTTTTATTATGTTTGTTGCATTAAGATAATTGTTTTGCATATTTATTTTCCCTATGTTGCTGCCATGACCATGTTGAGTGCCTTGCCATATTTCCTATTCTTACATCATGATCGTCATTAGTTATGTTGCATGGCCATGCCCATCTCATTGTCATATTGCATTATGTTGTTGCCATGGTCATCTTGTGCATTGCCCCTTATATATGTTGTTTGTTTGTCGGTGTTCTGGATATGGGGGTATCCAGACTTGCCTTCCTGCGGCCCACTGCATGGCTCCATCGACGGCCTGGTACGGCCCAGCTTCGACATCAACAGCTCAAGACCCTCGCGAGGGGCCAAGCCTCGCGAGGCGGATGACGCTAAGACCCCCGAGGGGATCGGCCTCCTCATGCTGGCTCCCGAGGGGGTGGAGAGTTCTATGCAAGGTGCACCTCACAAGGCTCAGCTGACGTGAGCTATGACGACCAAGGCCAGGCGGGAACCAGTGGGCGCAGGGCGCTAGTTTCCTCTTCGGTGCAAGGGAGGCAGGCCGCAGAAGTGGAGTCCTGGGGAATCAACCAAAGGTTTCCATTCTGGTGCAACAAGACTAGGACTGCCAGGACGGTAGGATGGAGGTCATCACTGAGCCCACCGCAACATCACGACCAGAGGCTTTTCACAGGCGAAGACTACTTTTGTCAGGATAAGATGTACTACTTTTCCCCGTTCAAATCTGGCCGTTGTGGGAGCCCTTCCCGCCTACATTTGGGAAGAGGACCAAGGCCACTATAAATAGGACATAGCCACCACCATAGAGGGACCTCTAGTTCTCATCCCACCAGCTCTCCCGAGCTCAAGAACACCTCGCCTCCTGAGGCTAGTTCATCCACTCTACTAGTTCATCCTCGGCCCCTTGAGGCAATCCACCAAAACGCTGGAGTAGGCTATTACACTGGAAGGTGGCCCGAACCAGGATAAACTGTTGTGTCTCTTTGTCTCTACGAGCTCATCACGCTAGGCTTAGGACAATCAAGAGTAGGCAGGCTGGGTAGGTTGAGATTTCCGCACGCACCCCAGAGTACGAACCTCTCAAGGGTTTGCGGAACCCGTAATCCGACATTTGGCACGCCAGGTAGGGGTGCGTCGGATCTTCTCTTCCATCGATCGATCCACTATCACTCCGACAACTCCATGGCCGATGCACGCCAAGCTCGCGCGGAGTGCTGAGCTGCAGTCGTTGCTCGCGTTTCTCAAACGGCCCCGGCGGGAGATGGTTGTGCTTGTCGTGCTCCATGTCTGGTGGCCAACACCACCATGGGCCCTGTCGGCCAAAAGGAGCAAGCCCCTTCGCTGCACCCGTCGGTGCGCCACGACGGGCGCACCGCTACTCCTTCACTGACTCCAGCAGCCTCGTCCTCGCACGCACGTCATGGGCCGGTGAGCGCACAAGCCGCTCCGCTCATGGCGCAAGAGGTCCTTCACTACCGCCATGTCGACGACTTCTACGAGGAGTGGCTCGAGCGGATTGCTGAGCTCGTCAACATGGCCGGGGGCTCCATCGTGTCGGCCCACTCCCTGCCTTAGTAGGCGAATGCTGCGGGCAACATGGCTCACGGGGTTTCGTGGTTCTAAGTCTGACAGTAAGTATAGGGGGTACGAATGGGGAGGCAAGGTCCTAGCTATGGCGAGATTGTACGCAAGTGTTTATGAGTTTAGGCCCGTCATGGAGGAGGTAAAAGCCCTATGTCTTGATGCCCTGAGGCGGTCGATTGGATTATGAGAGTGTGTGTTACAGGGGGTGTGAACCCTTGTCCCAGAGGAGGGGGTGGCTTATATAGAGTGCGCCAGGACCCCAGCCATCCCTCGTTACCAAAAGTTCAATGTACATAAAGATGGGGCATTACTGATAATGCCAGCCAAAAAGTGCTTTTAATGATCTTTAAGACTATGGAGTGAACGCCTGACTATTGATATTCCTGGTCAACTCCCGGTCTTCGATAGGTCGAGTGATTTCCTGTATGGTCGAATGATATTAAGAGGGAAGGGTACCCGAGTGAAGTGACTTGTCGAGTGGATTGCACTCGACGTCTTCAATTAGTACTTTATGTTATGTCTTGGATGTCTTGCTTCTAGGGTAGTGACCTTGGCTAGGGCGTATAGGTCAGTCCTATGACCCTACCCTAGGTCCATATCATCATCATTAGCCCCCGAATGGATTGAGATCCGAGTGAAAAGAAGGTTGAAGTTGATCTGGCCTTGACTCTTGTACTTCACATGTACCTATGTTGAATGGGAGGCCCATGTTGGAACTTCGGCTTCACTTCAGACGCCTTGCTCGATTCACAAGTTGCTGAGTGGATTTATACCGTCACTCGTCGAGTGTTGTTTTTGACGCGAAATCTTTGGCGCGATTGGTTGCGGCGTATCTCGGATCTCACGGGATTCGAAATTTCGGGGAAGCGCGCGAGGCGGAGGGTGCCATAGTAAGCGGGATGGATATACATGAGCGCCTCGATTCCTGCACCACCTTTTTCACCATGTACTCAGCGCACGACTGTTAAGAGATTTGACAGGATTGCTCGGGCCCACGCGTCAGCCACTCAGAGTGGGTCCTTAAAAGGCGACGGGGCCGAGGCGTCTGCACTGTGCGGGTCCATTCTCCTTCTTTCTCCTCTTCTTATCCATCGCATCTTCATCCTCCGCTCTCAACGCCGCTGCCCCGCCACCATGGTGAAGGACAAGACGGCAGCGCTAGAACGTGCAAAGAAGATGACGGGGCGGCCAAAGGCAAGAAGACGAATTGTGGGTCATCATCGCGGTTGACGCTGCCACCGTGTTGGATCCAGGGTGATTGGCTCCGATCTTCGCTCCGGCCGGAAGATTTGGAGGAGCTGAGGAGTCCAGACTGATTGTCAATGGGGCTGCGAGGCTGCCAGAGGGGGAGACGGATCTCCAGCCGCGACCAGGTTAGTGCGTTCTACTCGCCACTCATGTCGACCGCGGTTTCTCCCTTCCCCCGCACCCCTTTTTCCGGGGTTTCTTGAACTTTTTCGGAGCCCAACTCCATCACTTCCCTCCCAACACCATTACGTACCTTGCTGTGTTTATGTCCATGTGCCAAAACTTCCTGGGTTGTCGACCACACTGGGGTCTTTTCAAGCACATCTTCACAATCCGCTCCCAGTCGGTGAAGAAAGCGAATTCGAGTGACGAGACAACACATGTTATCCAAATGTGTGGGGGTTTCGTTATCCAGAAGAGGAAAACGAGTTCTTTCCCTTCCATGACACTTCCTGAGTCGATCAGGGGCTGGCAGTCGACCTGGTTCTACTGCCAGGACATTGCGAGTCCAGGTCAGTCGACTGGACTTCCCCCTTTTTCCTTAGATCGCACCTAGCAACCTTCTTCACTGAAGGTGACCGCTGTGGAGAGGGTGGAAACGAACATGTTGGTAGAGAGAGTGGTCCAGTTGATCAATCAGGGTGTCACCGGTATGGATTTGTTTGAGGTGTTTCTCAGTCGACATATCCAGCCGCTCCAGGCTCGTGACCACTCGATGTGGATTTACTCTGGAGCCAACGACACCGCTCGGGTCCATCTAGAAGATGTTTCAGCCAAGACTGTGGCCCTTTGGCTGAAGGTTATTACAGGAAACAAGGACAACCCCAGGGGAGCCAGGAGAGTCGACCCATTCAGCTACAGCAACCAGCCAGATAAAGTTTGGTCTCTACTACCGACTGTATTTCGATACGTTTTGCGACTCTCTTCGAATCCGACTGATATTTGCTTGACTTCTTGTCTTGTAGGTTTACACTGAGATGTACTCGATGCCCAACGGTGAACAAGCTCTAGAGCAAGACCAGGAGGGAGAGGATAGAGCAGAGGAAAGTGATGATTGGCAATCTCCAAAAGACGAGGACGAGGAGGAAAGTGATGAGTCGGACGACGACGAGATAGTCGACTCACCACCTCGCACGGAGCGTCGATCCAAACTACTCCATGATCCAGCAGGCGGGCGTGGCAAGACCGTGGCTCCAAGCACTCAAGCACAGAAGCACACTCGGACTTCGACTCTAGAGATGACGGAGAAGGTCGCCAAGCAGCCCAAGGTCATCCCCTCAAAGGCTCGGAATACTTTGCCCAAGATCAAGATTGACGTCCCGGTTGCCTCTGGGTGAGTGTTCTTTCTTTCTGCGTTTTCTTCCACCAGCTGATACTTCTGTTCTGTCCGAATGGATTATAAACTTTTCCAGCCCAGCCTCAGCCGCAACTGATATGGATGTTGACAAGGCCCCAGGTGAAGAGGAAACTGATGACGCGGCCACCTCCAAAGCTAGTATGCTCCATTTGACTTGGATTTATTGTGCCGATTGAATTGTTGGCAGATTGAGCTTTTGAGGTTGCTTTTTGTTGCAGCTCCATGGGACGTTATTGAGCTTCCGGATGATGAAGAGGAAGTGCCTCTGAGAGAGAGGAGGAGGAGGGGCAGGGCGTCAAGCGGGAAAGTGCCCGAGGGTCAGGTCCCCCGGTTGACACCGGTGCTTGAGACAGTGGTCCCGCGGTCTGGAGATCCGGCTCGGACCAATGTTACCTTTGTCAATCTGTTGTCGACTAACCGTCCATTAGGGTCGACTGCTCAGACCTCTACCGCTCCAGTACAACTCAATGCATCTGACCATGTGGCTGCTCCGACTGCATTACCCTCATCGCTCTTCACTGCATACCAGACCCCAGATGACTCACCGAGTGCCGCCAGGGATGCCCTTCTCCAGGTAAATCCCGTGATGGAGCAGATGAAGGTGGTTCATGAGGCCAGTCAGGTAGCTTATGATGTCAGCACCGCTCTTTAAGCCAACGTCAAGGTTAGTTGATTCCTGATTGGTCTCTTTGTATAATGATAATTGCCACTGTTGCTTCGCTATCCATATGGTGCTCTTGGATGAGCGTTTTGGAACCCATTATGTGCATCTATCTTGGTTTTGTGTTTCACATCCAATCACTCACTAGGGTGTTTCTGTAATAGACTTGTATAGTTCTTCCACTTGAGTCGACTAGGCTGAGTCGAGTGTTTTCCGAACTAGTGGGGGCACACAGAGTGCACCCACTGGGTGTAGTCCCCGAGACCACAGCCGACTGCTAGTAGTCTGCTGGGGTCTTTTTTTTTTTTAAATCATGTTGGGAAGACCATGCCGAGTGTAAAACCGAACAGTGGGAGCATGCTAAGTGCACCCACTGGGTGTAGGCCCCGAGACTACTGTTGAATGTTTGATTCAACAGTAGTCTTAGAACAACTTTCACTGTGATTGACTTTTGTTTTTGTCGACTGACATATCTTATTTGTTGACAGCAGAGGTCTTGTGATCTTGGGGCTCAACTTTCTGAACTGAATAAGAAGCAAATCAGCCTCATCCTTGATCTGGAACTGGCCAAGAACAACCTCAAGAATGCTCATGACGAAGCAGGTATCATGGGAGGTAACCAATCATCGACTGTCCACCTTGTGACTCGCTCTTCCCCATTTTTTTAGTCTCTTTAAACCAAGTGATTTCACTCGAACATATGTGCATAGTGAAAACCGTCAACTTCAAGCTCATCTTAAGAATGTTATTTCTTTAGAGAAAATGAAGCATGCTTTGGAGAATAAGGATCAGGATCTTGCTGCGGCCTAGAAGGAGGTGTGAGAGAAAACAACGCTTGCAGACAAGAAGTTGGCTTCAGTCAGCAAGTTGGAAGAGGAGAACTCCAAGTTAAAGACCGCGGTCTCTGAAGCCAATCCGGAGGTCGAGCAGCTGAAGAAAGACAAGGACAACTTGACTGATGAAGTTGGAAGTCTCAAGTCCAAGAAGGGTGAACTAAAGTCTTATCTGGGGCAGCTTGCTGCGAAGCTGGTCTTGAAGCTTGAAGGTATTTTTGTTCGACTTATTTGTTAACGTCGACTGACATGTCCTGTCAAACTGTCAACTCACTATTTTTTCCGACTGTGCAGAACTTTGTCAAGACTTTGAAGCAAAACCAGGTGGGTCGAGACGGTTCTCCACCCCATAAATTGTCCTGTCAAAGATGACATCGCAATGAATGTGATGCGGTTGGAGTCACACATGGACAACATTGTTGATTATCTTTCCCGACTGAAGTCAGCGATGACTCGGGTTGATGCTGAACTCTGGACTCAAGAGGAACTTTCACAGGATCTTAAGTCTCTGATGGCTCAACTGAATCAAATACCTACCGAGTGCAAGAATGGAAGAAATCATCTGCTCACTGCGGCATTGACATTGCCCTGTCATTGGTCCGAGTGCACTACAAGGATGTCAGAGAAGACAAGCTGGCGGAACTCAAGGCTGCGAACACCAAAAAGCACAGTTTCCAGTCCTTCATGGACACTTTCCTTGATGCCGCCACTCGCATTGCAGACAACCTTGACCTTGACAGTTTCTGCGATCCAGCAAGTCCTTCTCCTGACGAGTGAACAAAACATTATGCCCCACCTTTATTTGTGTCGGAATGCCGAGTGATTATGTAACCATTAAACTTTTTTAGGCTTGATGTCTGAGTACTTCTGCCTGCCGCGGTCCCGAACTTTTGCGGGATTTATCCGAACTTGAATTTCTTTGAATATCATGGCTTTTTATGCTTTTGAACTGTTTCTAACTGTCTTTCGATTCCGAGTGTACTTGATCTTCTCAGCTTTTGTTGAGTGGAGTGTACATTGTACTTGTGACAGAGCTCAGACGTGGTGTTCTGTTGACACCTCGTTGTCCTTGCGGATCGGGATGTTACATTGTACTTGTGACGCAGCTTAGACATGGTGTTCAGTCGACACCTCGTCGTCCTTGCGGATCAGGATGGTACATTGTACTTGTGACGCAGCTTAGATGTAGTGTTCAGTCGACACCTCGTTGTCCTCTATAGATAGGGACAGAGCGCATGTTGTATTTGTGGCATAGCTCAGATGTGGTGTTCAATCGACACCTTGTCTCCCTCACGGATAGGGATGTAGCGCGTGTTGTATTTGTGGCATAGCTCAAAGGATGTTTGTGACCTAGGCGAGCACGGGGTCGCAGCTAAGCCTCCGAGTGGGAGGATTCCTCTCCACTCGGAACGTTTTTTAACTTAGGTGATTTTGGGGTCAAAGCTAAGCCTCCGAGTGGGAGGATTGCTCTCTAGTCGGAATGTTTTTTTAACTTAGGCGAGTATGGGGTCGCAGCTAGGCCCCCGAGCGGGA
>NC_041381.1:245383549-245421086 GCF_002162155.2 Triticum dicoccoides
GCTCTCCAATCGGAATGTTTTTAACTTAGGCGAGTACGGGGTCGAAGCTAAGCCCCCGAGTGGGAGGATTTCTCTCCACTCAGAATGTTTTTAACTTAGGCGATTTTGGGGTCACAGCTAAGCCCCCGAGTGGGAGGATTGCTCTCCACTCGGAATGTTTTTTTAACTTAGGCGATTTCAGGGTCGCAGCTATGCCCTCAAGTGGGAGGATTGCTCTCCACTCGGAATATTTTTTAACTTAGGCGAGTACGGGGTCGCAGCTAAGCCCCCGAGTGGGAGGATTTCTCTCCACTCGGAATGTTTTTTAACTTAGGTAAATCAGGTTCGCGGCTAAGCCACCCACTAGGGGATTTGGACACATGTGATTACAAGGAACCAGTCATTAAGATACTGTAAAAATCTTGTCTTTGGAAAACAAACTAAAGTGCTTTTATTACAACTCATCGGGTCGAGTGATTTTAGGTATAGAAAGGATGAAGCAGCTCTGCGTTCCTGCGCGTGGCTCGTCCATTTTCTTGGCTATGTTGTAAATGTGGTATGCTCCATTGTGAAGCACCTTGGTGATGATGAAGGGACCTTCCTAGGCCGGAGCGAGCTTGTGAGGTCGTTTCTGAACTACTCGGCGCACGAGGTCTCCTTCCTGAAATGCTCGACCTCTGACATGCGAGCGTGGAATCGACGCAGATCTTGCTGATAGATGGTCGACCGAACCAAAGCCATCTCGCGCTCTTCCTCTAGGAGATCAACTGCGTCTTCACGTGCTTGCTCTGCTCCAGCTTCTGAGAACAGTTCCACTCGGGGAGCATTGTGCAGCAAGTCACTCGGGAGCACAGCCTCAGCGCCATACACCAGGAAGAAAGGGGTTTGATTAGTCGACTGGTTGGGTATGTTCTCAGCCCCCAGAGGACTGACGGCAATTCAGTCACCCAAGCTCTAGCAGCATGCTTAAGATCGCGCATTAGTCGAGGCTTTAACCCTTGAAGGACTAAACCATTCACCCTTTTTGCCTGTCCATTCGACTGCGGGTGTGCGACGGACGCATAGTTGACCCGAGTGCCTTGGGATGCACAGAACGCCTTAAACTCATCAAAATCAAATTGGAGCCGTTATCTGTGATAATGTTGTGAGGAATTCCATATCTGAATATCAACTCCTTGATGAAACTGACGGCAATGCCTACTCCAAGGTTTTTGATGGGCTTGGCTTCGATCCACTTGGTGAATTTGTCGACTGCTACGAGTAAGTGGGTGAAACCACTCGCGCTGGTCTTGAAGGATCCAACCATATCCAATCCCAGACTCCAAATGTCAGGACCCCGACTCAATGCCACATAGATCTAGCATGTAACACTTCATATCACTTTGCGGCCTGACGCACGGTATTCCCACGGGTGTCGCCTTACCTTTACCCGGGACCGTTTGCGCCTTTTGGCACACGTATATGACAGTGTCGCTAGCATCCATATGATAAGGAGCCCGGGCTGACATGGCTAGTCGTAAACCCAAAGTGGCACAAACTTACAGGGACAGGCATCCATGACCCAGCATCAAACGTGTCGGTCATCAGCGACTGAATCCAGGCTGTAGCACTGGGCTAGCAGGACTCCGGTGAACCGGGCTGTAGTGGGCTAACAGGACTCCGGTATTCATCGCGTGACATTTCCCCGAAGGGACAGACACAGGAACGAAGAAGGACACATGCCGGCCAGCCTAAGTGTTCCGGAGCAGTAGCAAGCTACCATGGCTCGGTGGAAACACTAGGAGACATTTCCCGGTAAGAGAGGCTACTAAAGATAAACAACTAGATGGTCAGATCCCACACATACCAAGCATTTCAATAGCATACACACAATATGCTCGATATGTGCAGATACAACATGGCATCACAACATGACTCTACGACTCAAGTAATTTATTCAATAGGCTCCGAGGAGAGAGACATTACAAACATGGGTCTCATGACCCAACAATCAGAGCATACAAGTCAAAGCACAAGCGGAAGCTATCATGTCTGAGTACAGACATCTATAAATGAAAAAGGCTGAGAAGCCTGACTATCGATCAGATCCTGCCGAGGGCACAAGATCGTAGCTGAGGTATCAAGCTAAACGTCGAAGTCCAAGCGGAACTATGAGACTGAAGTCTCTCTGCAAAACATAAAATAGGCAAATGCGAGTACAAATGTACCCAGCAAGACTTACATCAGATCTATCTACATATGCATCATTATCAACAAGGGGATGGTGGGGTTTAACTGCAGCAAGCCAGCTTTGACTCGGTGGCTATCCTGAACTACGACTGCAAGTAACTCTTTTGAGGTGGCGCACACGAGTCCACATATTCACCAACCAATACACCACTATGGATCCGCTCCCGTCTCCCTACGAGAACGCCACCCATAGCACTCACGCTTATCTTGCGTATTTTAGAGTATCCACTTTCACTTGTCTATGAATTTATATAAGCAACCCAGAAGTACTTTACCGCGGACGCGGCTATTCGAATAGATGATGTTAACCCTGCAGGGGTGTACTTCTTCATACATGTTTCCACCACTTAGCGTCTGCACACGACATGTGCTCGGCAGACTTCAAGCGAAAGCCGACGTGTGTGTAGACCACGACCTACCTAAACACTCAAGTCTCTAGTCCAGGTTTATCGCCTATTCGGGTTCCATCCATGAGGAGATCCGGCCGGAGTTTCGCTCACAGCCCCAAACGATGTGAACAGGGTTCCGTGACACCAAACGGGTGCCCGGTTTACCCGGCCACGTGCCTACCGCATCACAGCCCACCCCTACGGTCAGCGCTGTCCACGGCCTCCAGCATACTACAAACACCAGAAACTACTTGCAACTCCTGGACAGAGGACTAGGGTGAATAAGAAGTCGAGCGGGGTCATATTTCAGGGCCCAATGTATGGTAGTAGCTGAATCATGGATCACAAACACAGAACTCAGTTCCTGAGGACGGCTTCAATGAGACAACCCACCATGTACTCCTACATGGCCTCTCACCGCTACCTTTACCAAAACGTGTTCACACACTTAGCTCACACACAGTAGGACATGTTCACACGCCTCTGATTCATCCCCGATGAATCAGACCTGACTCAACTCTAAGCAGTAGCAGGCATGACAAACAAGCAAGAATGAGTAGGCACAACAGGGCTCAAACAACTCCTACTCATGCTAGTGGGTTTCATCTATTTACTGTGGCAATGACAGGTCATGCAAAGGATAAAGGGGTTCAACTACCGCAACAAGTAACAGATGAATCGTTGTTGTCCTAATGCAGTAAAAGAGAGCAGGAGCGAGAGAGTAGGATTGTATCAGAATGAACAAGGGGTTTTTGCTTGCCTGGCACTTCTGAAGATAACATTGAGTCTTCATCAGT
This sequence comes from Triticum dicoccoides, assembly GCF_002162155.2. Lineage (NCBI taxonomy): Eukaryota > Viridiplantae > Streptophyta > Magnoliopsida > Poales > Poaceae > Triticum > Triticum dicoccoides. Next base: position 245,386,944 of record NC_041381.1, read on the forward strand.
GTCAACGATCACATCATCGGTATCACGTCTATCGAGAGGGGACAGTTACCGGCAAATACAGAAAAGACACGATCAATGCAATGCACAATATGATGCATGCTATGACATGGCAATATGAATGTGTTTTGGGCTAATGCACCTAAAACCAGATTAAATGAAGTTGGTTTGAATCCAAGATTCAAATTCAAACTCCATATGGGGTTATTTAAATGTCATTCACTTCATTTGTCCTAAACAGTAGTGATAAGTTGTTCTAACATGCATGAAAATGGTACAGATGGATTCCTTGAATTTTTCTGATAATTTTTCATATATAAATTATTTAATTTGGAGTTACGGTTAATTTTCTATGATTTATTGATGTTTTGGGCATTTTCTGAAATTCCTGAATATTAATAAATCCAGTAATTGAATTAATGCGCCAGCCTGACGTCATCATGACGTCAGCAGGTCAACTAGGCGCCTCCAGGTCAAACCTGACGTGTGGGGGCCACAGTCAGTGACACAGGGCTGTTAGCTCACTGACAGGTGGGGTCAGGTCAACATCCACGTCATCATGGTCAACTCTGACGTGTGGGTCCATAGTGATTAGATAATATTAAACAGAAATTAAACTGGTGTTAGTTAGGGGCGTGGCCCCAGTAGTCAGTGAGAGGGGGGGGGGGTTAGTTAGTGGCATCATTAGCCACTAATTACGGTGCCACGTCGGCACGGCCGGAGTTAACCCGCCGGCGACCTAAACAACGACGGAGGCTCGCCGGACTTGAGCTACAGGCGGCGGCTGGACTCGCGGAGACCACCGGGGCGTAGCCCGTGCTCTCCCGTATCCAAAGGAGCAGGAGGGTGGTGTCGGGGGCGCCGGAGCTCGCCGGAAGTGCGCTCGCGGGGGCGCCGGAGTTCGGGTGAGTGCGGGGTTGACGCTATGGTGCATGGGAGGAGGGGCTGGTGGGCGCTATGGGCTCCTGGGAGCAAATCGAGTGCTATGACGCGCCCAGGCATGAGCTACGGCGTCTGTAGCCACGACGGCGGCATGGCCGGCGGCGGTGAGCTTTCGGGCTCGTGGGGAACGGCGCTACAGCACGGGGGCGAGCACAAGGAGTTAGGGGATAAGGTAAGTGGCTCACGGCGATTCAGACGGTGCAGATGGCGGGGCCAGGGAGGCTCTGGACGCGGCGAATCAAGCGACGGAGATTGCCGGCACCGAGGTTGGAGAAGACGTCCGGGGCGGCGATGCAGCGCTCCCCTGGTTGCTTGGCTCGGGGTGGACGAGGAGGACGACGATGCGGTCCTTCTGGATTGGTCGGCGAGGCGAGTGGTGGTCGGTGGCCGTGGCTATGGCAAGCGGCGGCGACGGCGACTCTCGGGTGGCTCGGGGAATAGAGTCAGGGGAGGGAGGGAGGGGGTCCAGAGAGAGAGAGGCGGTCGAGGGGGTCGAGGGCGTCTCCGTGGCGTCGCGAGGGAGTCGGGGAGGCTGCCACGGCGAAGCAGGAGGTGGAGGCCTCCGCGTGCGCGCGTGCGTGCGGTGTCCGTCCTCCTGGCAGAGGAGGAAGAGGACAAGGGGGAGGAGGAGGTGGGCTGGGCCGGCCAGATGGGCTGGCCAGCTGGGCCAGGTAAGTGGCGCCAGGTAATTCCCTTCTCTCTCTGTCTTTTTCTAATTATTTCAGTTTTCTATTTTGCAGGTTTGTTTTGAATTTGGTTTTGAAACCAATTCAATTTGTTTTGCTTCTGACAATATTTTTAGGAGCTAAAAGAATTAAAACAATGCTCCACCAAATATTTCAGAATTATTGGACCTATATTTATTTAATAGTAGATATAAATCCAATTCAAATAATTATTGATTTAATTCAAATGCCCAAATTAAATGTTTCTGAGACACCAAAAATATTGGTTTGGATTTTACCTCTTGCCAATATTTCCAGAGGATAACAGGAACATTTTCTTGGACTTATTTGAAGCGATTTTATCTTGATCATTTTTAAAAGGATTCTGAGGCTTTGAAAATTCCCCAATTCAAATTTCATTTGAATTTAAACATGATGCACACCTGAGGTCTAGCCTAGTGCATGACAGGACCAGGGATGTGACAACTCACCCCCACTAAACAAAAATCTCGTCCCGAGATTCAAGCTTAGGGTAAGGTGAAGGGGGAACGCAAACTAGCACAATCTTCACGATCCAGGTTGCACTTCATAGGAACGTTGTTTCGATCACCATCTTTGTCTCGACGTCTTCCTCTGAGAACTCCAACTAACATGACAACGAGAGGGGAAGGAGACTCTAGAAGGGTCGATCTTCTCGAAGATCGAACAACTCACGGAATGAGGCATAGAACCATCTCTCGGGTTGAGACACGAGATACACATCAAGAGGGGTGGAAAGAAACGGATGACGAAGGTTCACTAGGTGGACAATAATTCCACACTGAAGAAGGTGGTAAATGATTGTCGACGTGGCGAGGAGTTGAATTGCCATGATACCACGACGAAACATCCTGGAGGAGGGTGATTCGTAGATTATCCCCTTAAGTGGCAAAAAGAATTACCTTTGATATAGAGATCATTGAGACTCTCTATATCAGCCTAAGGCAAATCACAGCAATCGATTGGCGGGGTCGGTAGAGTGGCATACTCGGACTTGGATGATGTGGACTACCTTGTTGAAGACAACGCAATGTATGAATTTGCTTATCACCGGAAATGGAAGAGACCCATGGTAGAATGGCACATTGGCGGTGCAAGTTGGGAACAAAATGCAAATGCTGGGAATGATTCTGGTAACTGGGGAAGAACCCAACAATAGAGAGTGAATTCACTGTTTGAAAAGATCATAGCATTGCCGAGGGAACTGAGAGCAAACCTAGCTAGTGCCGATGGTAACACCTAACGCTTGTGCGTGCTCTCAAGAACTTGAGCATTTCCACAATCATCAAGGTTTTACCAATATCCGTGTCAAGGATTCTGGCAACACAACTTACTACCATGATGAGTACCGGTGGAAGATGCCGATGCAAAGGAAGATAACACCTTCTTAGATTTCACCTTGGTGAGGCCAAGGAAACAAAATCTGGATGATCGACCGAGAGACATTTAGCACTCCGCTTCTAATGTTCTCCTTGATGTGCTAGTGTACCCATTCATAGATATGGTTTGATATCTAGAACACCAAGTAAAAGGTCGGACTTCGGGATCTCAAAATCCATAGGGGCAACTAGGGAGTAAATCCTACGAAATCCCTATGGGAAGGTGGCCAACTTCCTCAATCAAGATATTATAATAACAGGTCTTCCGGCTGGGTGTGTTGGCCACGACATCCACTTTACCGGTTATCACGCGACCAATATTATAATTCTTGGGAAATGTTCCAACCATCATATCTGCCGGAGATTCAGATCTGGTTGGTGTCAGAATATTCCAGGCTCATCGAGTCTAGGAAGAAAAATGAAAGTTTGCAACACAAATCGACGAGATGACGTTGCGAGATTCTCGGGAAATGAACTACGATAGTAAGCTCCAAAACATGAGCTGGTTCTGCTACAAACATGTGAACACGCTGTCCCAGACAAACATGACCACGTGGTAGTCTTATAATAAAACACTACCGAGTTCAGGAGGGGGAACCATCATTAATGACATCGAAGTATCCACGCGTGGAAGTCCAAAGAGTTCACCTTGGACAGACTCCTTTATCTTTGAACAACTCAATCAGTGGCTTGGTGTGCTCGGGACACATATGGAATGAAGGTTGCAAGTCTCCAGACCACAGAATACTTCGCACGTGTGCATGACTAATTTGGAATGATTCCAGGGAAACAAAACAATCTTCCTCAAATTCATGGCGGCAACTTGCATCATATGCACATGAATTAGGGAAAATCACTACTTTCATTCAAACATATGCTTCATGAACGAAACACGAAGAAATGCTTACACAAGTTTCCAACACTAGGTTGATGTTCAACATGATTCATGGGGGGAGACAAAATGCTACTGATGGGCTCAACAGCAACTCATCGGAATTTCCATATCACTAGACTTCCACCATCATGTGAACACGGTGATAGCATTGGTCAGACCAAAGATGTAATGGTGTATGCTCGAGGGATCAACCACGAGTAGGACAACATTACGAGCATCGTTGGTACTGATTTGATTTGACGATAGCCCACACTCAAATCAAGGGATTGATAAGACAATAGGTCCAGCAACTGATCACAGGGACCAATCGATGAAGATATCATCTTTCTTCAACACACACTACACAAGAATATCCCTTTGGAACGAACTAAGTCAGACAAGTTTTTATCTTCCAACTCTCCAAGTTGTTGTCCAGCTTAACCAACTAGCTCAGGGATATCTAACACCGATTCTTGGAAAGAAGGTGGTTCATAAGAAACCAACTTGATCACGGGCTCAACATAACGGTCAGGTGACGACCTGGTAGTACTTCCGAGAAGATCTTCGGAAAATCACGAACCACCGATATGTTACTAAGCTCGAGAACAATCTTGCTTTTCAGGGCAAGATGATATGATCAAATGAGCGAGGACTTGACAAATCCTAACTCATCAATCAAAGAGTGCACCAGGAAATAAGGACTAGGTAGCACGATCAACCTTAGAATGGTGATTCAATAACCAACACGCTAAGAATGAAATTATTGTCCCTTAACTACCAAGCAACGAGGTTGCTGGGAGTATTGATTTCACACATCACGATTCACTTGTCGACATTCCGGTTACAATAACACAGGAACCGAGGAATGAACAATGATGGCAAGAAGTATCACTGTACCAAGAGTTCATAGGATGGTGTGCAATTCCTATAACAATCCCGATATAAAAGATGGTAATACTCCAAGGTAGAACAGAGCAAAAGCTGGATTGGCATTTTGATCTGCGGAGTACAATTGTTTTGACCCAATCCTAGATATGGGAGAGGTACTGGAGTTTGTTTCTCCTAGTCATTCCGCGATAGAATGGCTTGACGGACCACAAGAGTAATAGGCATCGATGAACGAATGCACACATAATCTTGACTATCAATTGATAGACGAAGGTCAGAAACAACTAAGATGGGACAACTCAAAAGAACATATGATTTTCTGAGTTGTGGATTCATAGATTAGTATGTCGAACCAAGTCCACATATTTCTTCCGGATAACCCATGCAGAAAGGTAGAACTGGCAGAGTCACAATATATAATGGAGAACTCATCAAGAACAATCCTGTTGTGATATTTCAGTTCAACGAGGAACTTCTGCCATAAGTAGTTCATGGTATTTGGAAGAAGAAGATACCACGGACTTCGAGGACTACCACAAAGTTACTAATATCCTAAAGGAACGAGCAAAACTATCAACATGAAGTAAGTAGAGTGAATCTCGGGTTCAAGAACCCAGAAACAGAATACCTATTACGAAGTAGCATCACGGAATGCTTTCAAGAATAAAGGCTAGAATCATCACACTGGGACACAAAAGCATTACTAAATTGCTAGATGATCCCCTAAGACACCTAGGGTCATAATAATATCTCCAACATATATGTCGAGGCAACAGAGTACCTCAACTCACCGATTAGTGTGGTTAATCTGGCCCATGGGAACATTGAAACGGGAAGAAAGGATTTGCAAATGCATCAGACTACTTAGAAACCTCGGATGACTCGGACAGCATAACGGTTGTAAATGCTCAGAAAAGATTTGAGACATTCACAAAAATGGTGGCATGACCACTTAGAATCACAATATCAAGGTCTCGAGATCAACAATTAACATACGGAAGTAGTAGGAACTGAACTGAGACTTAATTCCAACAATCTTATAAGTCTACTGATTAGTAACACGTGATCCTAATAGAAAGAAGAGATAGCCTAGTTCTTAATCCCCGCAGGAAAGATAAGATGACTCAGATCAGAAGGGCATGAGGTATAAGGAGTAAAAAGAGCCTTACGTTCCATCCCACAATCAATTCCCTTATATAACTAAAGAATTTCTAGACTCAACTTCGACCAGTTTGGCTTGGTAATCCTACAGGCAGTCAAGCTCTGATACCAACGCTGTCAGGACCCCGACTCAATGCCACATAGATCTAGCATGTAACACTTCATATCACATTGCGGCCTCACGCATGGTATTCCCACGGGTGTCGCCTTACCTTTACCCGGGACCGTTTGCGCCTTTTGGCACACGTATATGACAGTGTCGCTAGCATCCATATGATAAGGAGCCCGGGCTGACATGGCTAGTCGTAAACCCAAAGTGGCACAAACTTACAGGGACAAGCATCCATGACCCAGCATCGAACGTGTCGGTCATCAGCGAGTGAATCCAGGCTGTAGCACTGGGCTAGCAGGACTCCGGTGAGCCGGGCTGTAGCGGGCTAACAGGACTCCGGTATTCATCGCGTGACATTTCCCCGAAGGGACAGACACAGGAACGAAGAAGGACACATGCCGGCCAGCCTAAGTGTTCCGGAGCAGTAGCAAGCTACCATGGCTCGGTGGAAACACTAGGAGACATTTCCCGGTAAGAGAGGCTACTAAAGATAAACAACTAGATGGTCAGATCCCACACATACCAAGCATTTCAATAGCATACACACAATATGCTCGATATGTGCAGATACAACATGGCATCACAACATGACTCTACGACTCAAGTAATTTATTCAATAGGCTCCGAGGAGCGAGACATTACAAACATGGGTCTCATGACCCAACAATCAGAGCATACAAGTCAAAGCACAAGCGGAAGCTATCATGTCTGAGTACAGACATCTATAAATGAAAAAGGCTGAGAAGCCTGACTATCGATCAGATCCTGCCGAGGGCACAAGACCGTAGCTGAGGTATCAAGCTAAACGTCGAAGTCCAAGCGGAACTACTAGTGAGACTGAAGTCTCTCTGCAAAACATAAAATAGGCAAACGTGAGTACAAATGTACCCAGCAAGACTTACATCAGATCTATCTACATATGCATCATTATCAACAAGGGGATGGTGGGGTTTAACTGCAGCAAGCCAGCTTTGACTCGGTGGCTATCCTGAACTACGACTGCAAGTAACTCTTTTGAGGTGGCGCACACGAGTCCACATATTCACCAACCAATACACCACTATGGATCCGCTCCCGTCTCCCTACGAGAACGCCACCCATAGCACTCACGCTTATCTTGCGTATTTTAGAGTATCCACTTTCACTTGTCTATGAACTGATATAAGCAACCCAGAAGTCCTTTACCGCGGACACGGCTATTCGAATAGATGATGTTAACCCTGCAGGGGTGTACTTCTTCATACATGTTTCCACCACTTAGCGTCTGCACACGACATGTGCTCGGCAGACTTCAAGCGAAAGCCGACGTGGGTGTAGACCACGACCTACCTAAACACTCAAGTCTCTAGTCCAGGTTTATCGCCTATTCGGGTTCCATCCATGAGGAGATCCGGCCGAAGTTTCGCTCACAGCCCCAAACGATGTGAACAGGGTTCCGTGACACCAAACGGGTGCCCGGTTTACCCGGCCACGTGCCTACCGCATCACAGCCCACCCCTACGGTCAGCGCTGTCCACGGCCTCCAGCATACTACAAACACCAGAAACTACTTGCAACTCCTGGACAGAGGACTAGGGTGAATAAGAAGTCGAGCGGGGTCATATTTCAGGGCCCAATGTATGGTAGTAGCTGAATCATGGATCACAAACACAGAACTCAGTTCCTGAGGACGGCTTCAATGAGACAACCCACCATGTACTCCTACATGGCCTCTCACCGCTACCTTTACCAAAACGTGTTCACACACTTAGCTCACACACAGTAGGACATGTTCACACGCCTCTGATTCATCCCCGATGAATCAGACCTGACTCAACTCTAAGCAGTAGCAGGCATGACAAACAAGCAAGAATGAGTAGGCACAACAGGGCTCAAACAACTCCTACTCATGCTAGTGGGTTTCATCTATTTACTGTGGCAATGACAGGTCATGCAAAGGATAAAGGGGTTCAACTACCGCAACAAGTAACAGATGAATCGTTGTTGTCCTAATGCAGTAAAAGAGAGCAGGAGCGAGAGAGTAGGATTGTATCAGAATGAACAAGGGGGTTTTGCTTTCCTGGCACTTCTGAAGATAACATTGAGTCTTCATCAGTGTCAACGATCACATCATCGGTATCACGTCTATCGAGAGGGGACAATTACCGGCAAATACAGAAAAGACACGATCAATGCAATGCACAATATGATGCATGCTATGACATGGCAATATGAATGTGTTTTGGGCTAATGCACCTAAAACCAGATTAAATGAAGTTGGTTTGAATCCAAGATTCAAATTCAAACTCCATATGGGGTTATTTAAATGTCATTCACTTCATTTGTCCTAAACAGTAGTGATAAGTTGTGTTAACATGCATGAAAATGGTACAGATGGATTCCTTGAATTTTTCTGATAATTTTTCATATATAAATTATTTAATTTGGAGTTACGGTTAATTTACTATGATTTATTGAAGTTTAGGGCATTTTCTGAAATTTCCTGAATATTAATAAATCCAGTAATTGAATTAATGCGCCAGCCTGACGTCATCATGACGTCAGCAGGTCAACTGGGCGCCTCCAGGTCAAACCTGACGTGTGGGGGCCACACGTCAGTGACACAGGGCTGTTAGCTCACTGACAGGTGGGGTCAGGTCAACATCCACGTCATCATGGTCAACTCTGACGTGTGGGTCCACAGTGATTAGATAATATTAAACAGAAATTAAACTGGTGTTAGTTAGGGGCGTGGCCCCAGTAGTCAGTGAGAGGGGGGGGTTAGTTAGTGGCATCATTAGCCACTAATTACGGTGCCACGTCGGCACGGCCGGAGTTAACCCGCAGGCGACCTAAACAACGACGGAGGCTCGCCGGACTTGAGCTACAGGCGGCGGCTGGACTCGCGGAGACCACCGGGGCGTAGCCCGTGCTCTCCCGTATCCAAAGGAGCAGGAGGGTGGCGGCGGGGGCGCCGGAGCTCGCCGGAAGTGCGCTCGCGGCGGCGCCGGAGTTCGGGTGAGTGCGGGGTTGACGCTATGGTGCATGGGAGGAGGGGCTGGTGGGCGCTATGGGCTCCTGGGAGCAAACCGAGTGCTATGACGCGCCCAGGCACGAGCTACGGCGTATGTAGCCACGACGGCGGCATGGCCGGCGGCGGTGAGCTTTCGGGCTCGTGGGGAACAGCGCTACAGCACGGGGGCGAGCACAAGGAGTTAGGGGATAAGGTAAGTGGCTCACGGCGAGTCAGACGGTGCAGACGGCGGGGCCGAGGAGGCTCTAGACGCGGCGAATCAAGCGACGGAGATTGCCGGCACGGAGGTTGGAGAAGACGTCCGGGGCGGCGATGCAGCGCTCCCCTGGTTGCTTGGCTCGGGGTGGACGAGGAGGACGACGATGCGGTCCTTCTGGATTGGTCGGCGAGGCGAGTGGTGGTCGGTGGCCGTGGCTATGGCAAGCGGCGGCGACGGCGACTCTCGGGTGGCTCGGGGAAGAGAGTCAGGGGAGGGAGAGAGGGGGTCCAGAGAGAGAGAGGCGGTCGAGGGGGTCGAGGGCGTCTCCGTGGCGTCGTGAGGGAGTCGGGGAGGCTGCCACGGCGAAGCAGGAGGTAGAGGCCTCCGCGTGCGCGCGTGCGTGCGGTGTCCGTCCTCCTGGCAGAGGAGGAAGAGGACAAGGGGGAGGAGGAGGTAGGCTGGGCCGGCCAGATGGGCTGGCCAGCTGGGCCAGGTAAGTGGCGCCAGGTAATTCCCTTCTCTCTCTGTCTTTTTCTAATTATTTCAGTTTTCTATTTTGCAGGTTTGTTTTGAATTTGGTTTTGAAACCAATTCAATTTGTTTTGCTTCTGACAATATTTTTAGGAGCTAAAAGAATTAAAACAATGCTCCACCAAATATTTCAGAATTATTGGACCTATATTTATTTAATAGTAGATATAAATCCAATTCAAATAATTATTGATTTAATTCAAATGCCCAAATTAAATGTTTCTGAGACACCAAAAATATTGGTTTGGATTTTACCTCTTGCCAATATTTCCAGAGGATAACAGGAACATTTTCTTGGACTTATTTGAAGCGATTTTATCTTGATCATTTTTAAAAGGATTCTGAGGCTTTGAAAATTCCCCAATTCAAATTTCATTTGAATTTAAACATGATGCACACCTGAGGTCTAGCCTAGTGCATGACAGGACCAGGGATGTGACACCAAACGGCCAGACGAGTAGAATAGTCTTCAGGGCAGATGCAGGCTTGTGAGACATGTTGGAGTAGAACTGGCAACCTGCGCACTTGTCAACTATATCTTTTGCCATCTCATTTGCTCGAGACCAATAAAATCCCGCTCGGTATGCTTTGGCCATGATGGTCCGAGAGGACGCATGGTGACCACAGGTCCCTGAGTGGATGTCGTTCAGGATCATTCGGCCTTCTTCCGGGGTGATGCACCATTGAGCCACTCTTATGACACTTTCTCTGTAAAGCCACCCTTTCATCATGGTGAAAGCTTTCGAACGACGGACTATCTGGCGAGCCTCGTCTTCATCCTCTGGGAGCTCCTTTATGAGAATGTACGCAATGTACGGTACTGTCCAATCGGGCATGACAACCAAGACTTCCATGATCAGGTCGACCACGGCTGGAACCTCGATCTCAGTCGGGTTGGTTCAACTTATCGATTGCGGGGGCTCTTCCTTGAAGGGATCTTCTTGTACCGACGGGGTATGGAGATGCTCCAAGAACACATTGCTGGGGATAGGCTTCCGAGTGGAACCTATCTTTGCCAGATCATCAGCAACTTGATTCTTGACTCGTGGTATGTGGTGGAGCTCTAACCCCTCAAACTTCTTCTCTAGCTTTCTCACTGCATTGCAACAACCTGTCATTGCGGGACTCCTGGAGTCCCATTCCTTCATTACTTGGTTAACCACTAAGTCTGAGTTGCCATAAGCCATCAAGCGCCAGACGCCGAGTGAAATGGCCATAAACAACCCATACAATAGTGCCTCATACTCAGCTTCATTGTTCGAAGAATCAAAGTGAATCTGGAGGACAAAACTGAGCTTTTCTCCTTGTGGGGACACTAAGATCACTCTTGCACCTGAGCCATTTAACATCTTGGATCCATCAAAGTACATGGTCCAATGTTCCGACTGAATTTGAGTCGACCGTTGTTGAGACATAATGGCCTTCTTTGCCTCGAATTTGAGATCTAAAAGAAGGAGTTCAATTTCCCACTTTGCCACTCGACCAGTTGCATCCCTGTTATTTAGAATCTCTGACAATGGAGCTTCGCTGACGACTAAAATTGAGTGATCAGAGAAATAGTGTGCAACCTTCTTTGTGGTGAGGTAAATACCATAAACAAGCTTCTGATAGTGAGGATATCTCTGCTTGGATGGGGTTAAGACTTCTAAAATGTAGTACACGGGACGCTGAACTTTGAAGGCCTTGCTGACAACTTGTCCCGTGGCTGTGAAGTAAAGGAGTACAGGCTCCTTGCTAACCGGAGCAGCAAGCATAGGCTGGGTGGAAAGCAGGGCTTTGAGCTCCTCAAATGCTGCTTCAGCTACGTCATTCCACTCGAACTTGTCTGACTTCTTCATCAGTCGGTAAAGAGGCAATGCCTTTTCACCGAGGCGTGAGATGAATCGGCTCAATGCAGCCAAACAACCAGTAAGATTTTGAACATCAAGCACATGCACTAGGCATTTCATTCGGAGGATTGTGCCAATCTTCTCTGGATTTGCGTCGATCCCACATTCAGAAATGAGAAAAACTGAGTAACTTTCCTCCTGGGACTCCGAATGTGCATTTTGATGGATTGAGCTTCATATCATACCTTCTTAGGTTGGCAAAGGTTTTAGGAAGGTGAGCCAGCAGGTCGGAACCTTTGCTTGACCTAACCACTGTGTCATCCATGTATGCTTCCACATTCCGACTGATTTGACTGAGCAGGCACTTCTGAATCATCCGCATGAATGTGGCACCAACATTCTTGAGGCCAAAGGGCATAGTAACATAGAAAAAACACTTGAACGGGGTGATGAAAGCTGTCTTTATCTCATCGGGTCCATACAGTCGGATGTGATGGTACCCGGAATAAGCGTCCAGGAAGGACAGTCGCTCACATCCTGCAGTTGAGTCGACTACCTGGTCGATGCGGGGTAGAGGAAAATGATCTTTTGGGCAGGCCCGATTGATGTGCTTGAAGTCAATACACATTCGGAGTGATTTGTCTTTCTTGGGAACCATAACAACATCGGCAAGCCACTCGGAGTTGTATATCTCGCGGATGAACTCAGCAGCAAGGAGCCGAGCCACCTCCTCGCCAATGGCCTTTCTCTTCTCCATGGCGGACCGACGGAGATGCTCCTTAATGGGTTTTACTTTTGGGTTGACTCGCAAACGGTGCTCAGCCAGCTCCCTGGGTACACCTAGCATGTTAGATGGCCTCCATGCAAAGATGTCCCAGTTCTCACGGAGGAACTGGATGAGCGCTTCTTCATATTTGCTATCGAGTGTTGTTGAGATATGGGTCGGGGCAGCATTGGGGTCGGTCGGGTGAACATGGACTGGCTTGGTCTCGCCAACCGACTGAAATGCGGACACCAAGGCAGGCCTCTTTGCATGCAGCAAATCACTCGGATCTACAGTTTTCTGGTACTCTTGAAACTCTACTGCTGCCATCTACTCATCTGCTATCTTTGCACCGTCCTAAAGACAATCTTCTGCTCTTTGATGGTTACCAGAAACCATTATTATGCCTCTGGGGCCAGGCATCTTCATCTTGAGATATACATAACATGGTCGAGCTATAAAGCTAGCATAGGCAGGTCTGTCCAGAATGGCATCATAGGCACTCTAGAAATCCACAACCTCAAATGTCAACTTCTCCTTGCAGAAATTCTTCTCATCGCCGAAAACCACGTCAAGAGTGATCTGGCCGAGTGATTCGGATTTCTTTCCTGGGATGATTCCATGGAACCTCATGTTGCTCTTACTGAGTTTGGACATCAGAATGCCCATTCCTTTTAGGGCCTCAGCATACAGAATATTCAGACCACTGCCACCGTCCATCAGAACTTTGGTCAGTCGGGTGCCTCCCATGACTGGGTCGACCACCAGCACTTGCCGCCCAGGGGTAGCTACGCGTACCGGGTGGTCGGACTGGTCGAATGTAATGGGTTTTTTTTGACCACTTTAAATATCTTGGCGTTGCCGGGGAAACCATGTTTACCTCTCTGTTAATGACCGTTAGTCGACTTTTGCTCTCGATATCGGCAAAAATCACCAAGGTGGCATTGACATTGTGGTAACCACCATCATCATCCTTATCTTCTTCTTCCTTCTCAGACTCTTTGTCCTTATCACTGGGTATACTCTCTTGGAAGTTCTAGATTAGGAGTAGACATTGTCGAGTGGTATGCTTGGGGAGAATCAGGTTCCCCTCCTCATCCTTCTTGGTGTGAATATGATACGGCAAATCCATCACATTGTTTCCTTCCTGGTCCTTCACTTTCTTAGGGATCCAAGGCCCTTTGGGTTTCCTTTTAAACTTTCCTGGATTCAACACTACTGCCTTGGCAGGACCTACTGCCTCAGCCTTTCGCTTCTACTTCCGACTGGAATTTCCTCCTCCGGTGTCCTGGGTGACTGTTTTGTGCTTGCCACTCCTGAGTCGGTCTTCATCTTTGCCGTTAGCATACTTGGTGGCAATCTCCATCATCCGAGTCAAAGACGTATCTCCAGTCCGACCAAACTTCAGATTGAGCTCTCTGTAGCGAATGCCTTCCTTGGAGGCACAAACTGCTTGGTGATCTGACACATTCTCTACTATGTGGTGCAGAGTGATCCATCTCTGGATATAGCCTCTCAGGGTTTCATTCGGTTTCTGCATGCAATGCTGCAACTCCGATAGACCAACAGGTCTCTTGCAAGTGCCCTCAAACATTCTGGTGAACACTAGGGCTAACTCATCCCAATTCAAAATGCTCCCAAGGGCCAACTGATTCAGCCAAGCCCTGGCAGAACCTTCAAGCATCAGAGGAAGGTGCTTCATGGCCACCTCATCATTGTCGCCACCAATGTGCACAGCCAATCGGTAGTCTTCAAGCCAAGTATCGGGTTTGAACTCTCCTGTAAACTTACTGACGCCAGTCACCAGTCTAAAGTTATGAGGAATCTCAGCGGCTCTGATGGCTCTTCCAAAACACTCTGGGCCGAAAAAGTGGACTCTGCCTCCACTGGGTCTGTCCCGATCCAGCCCTTCTCTATATGCTCTATTCCGGTTGACCAAACCCTGCACAAGGACGACCTTGCGTTGAAGCCGGGCTCTCTGGGCTCGACTGGAAGTTTGTGGTCATTACCATACGGACGCCTGCCATCATATCGCCGGGGTGCGTATGACCCATCCCTCAGAAGGGGTGAAGGCGCTTGATGGTGGTTGTCGCGGGCGTACTCTCGATCATATTCTCCATGAGCTCTTCCCAGGTGCCGATCCTGGCGGTGCTCATGACCTCCATGCCTCAAAGGCGATCTAGGACTGTGTGCTGACTGAACGGTGTCTGCCCTTACTGATCTGCTGTGGATTCTGTTCCGCGACTAGGACACAGCGGAATTCTGGTCTCCTGCTGCTCGGAGCAACATTTTGATTTGTTCCAAGCCTCTTCCTGCCACCGAACGGGACGGCTAAATGGACTCCGCAATACGCGCAGCGGCTGCAAGATTCTGAATCGGTGTACAGAATACCTGAGTTTCTGGCGGAAACAATTGTCGTGGACGTCGACTGGACTCAGGGATCAGTCAACGAGCCCGCTCGTCGAGAGAATATTGGAGATTCTCCAGATGAGGGCGCTCAGCCAGAGTGGCCAGGCGCACTGCCTCCAAGGCCCGGGAATTGGCGGTTTCACCTATGACGGGGGTCTGGAGAGACTTCATGTTGCCGAGATGCAGCTCCTCCCTCTGCTACTAGCTCAGAGGTTGGGGATGATACTCATCATGGTCGAATGACGGGCCGTCGCTTCTACCGGCGTCGCCGCTGTGATGAAAACTAGGCGGACCACGATGGGAGTTGACCATGAGGACCTCCTCCGCAGGGTCACAACTCCCGCTCTCGGAAAAGGTATCTGCGAAATCAGTCGACAGGTCGACCGATCCGCAGGGAAACACGTCAGGCTCGATCGCCGCGACTTGGGGGTGAAGGCGTGACGAGTCACCGCATGTCTCACCCACCGCTGGAGCCGTAATCGCCCAGACCGCTTGCGGCGGCGTCCAGCAAAGTGAGACGATGATGCGATGACCGACAGGTACGGGGAAGATGGCTGCCGAAGGAGGACGCCACTGGAACTCGTGTGGGAGTTCAACGAGCCATGAGCCGGGAGGGCCTCGACATCAAGAGGGGCCTCCTGGAGCCAGGTGGAGTCGTCGGCGATGAAAGTGAGCGCACCGAGTCGGAACTCGTGGCCCATGACCAAACCGCCGCCGAAAACCATGCTGATGAAGATCGGAAAAAATGCAACCTCACCGGAAGTCGCTAAGACGCTTTGCCCCAAGGTGGGCGCCAAATGTCGTGGTTCTAAGTCTGATAGTAAGTATAGGGGGTACGAATGGGGAGGCAAGGTCCTGGCTACGGTGAGATTGTACGCAAGTGTTTACGAGTTCAGGCCCCTCTCGGAGGAGGTAAACTCCCTACGTCTCGATGCCCTAAGGCGGTCGAGTGGATTACGAGAGTGTGTGTTGCATTGGTGCGAACCCTTGTCCCAGAGGATGGGGTGGCTTAGATAGAGTGCGCCAGGACCCCAGCCATCCCCCGTTACCAAGAGTTCAATGTACATAAAGATGGGACGTTACTGAAAGCGCCAGCCATAAAGTGCTTTTAATGATCTTTAAGACTACAAAGTGAACGCCTGACCGTTGATATTCCTGGTCGACTCCTGGTCTTCGATAGGTCAAGTGATTTCTTGTATGGTCGAATGATATTAAGAGGGAGGGGTACCCGAGTGAAGTGACTTGTCAAGTGGATTGCACTCGACGTCTTCAATTAGTACTCCATGTTGTGTCTTGGATGTCTTGCTTCTAGGGTAGTGACCTTGGGTAGGGCGTATAGGTCAGGCCTATGACCCTACCCTAGGTCCATTTCATCATCACTGGGCTCCTCCACCACCTCCGGCCCAGGGCGCCATCATCGAGCCGAGGCATGTGGCGCCGCGGCGCGACCCACCACGCCAGGCGCCCGTGTGGGAAGAAGTGAGCTTCCAGGTGGTGCAGCGACCTCAAGGAGAAGCACGCGTACTTCCTGCACCCACGCACCAGGCTCGCGTGCCGCTATAGGAGGTGGCAGCGCACGTGCACCAGGACCAGGTTCTACCTCCTCGGCGGGCCCCAGTGGCCACAGCAGGGTGCCGTGCATTCACCCCGGAGCTTTTCAACATCGTTTGGCCGAGCAAGTTCAAGCCTGACCTGCCCCCACGCTACGACGGCACCGCCGACCCCGTCGAGTTCCTGCAGCTCCACGAGCTGAGCATCGAGGCGGCCAGCAGCGACGAGAAGATCATGGCATGGCAAACTGGTTCCTGATGGCTCTCAAGGATGGCACCCGTTCATGGCTCATGAACCTTCCCGAGGGACTAGTCTCTTCCTGGGAGGAGATGCACGGCCGCTTCAACACCAACTTCCAGGGCACTCGTGACCGTCCGCCGGCCGCAGGTCACCTGCATCATATCAAGCAGCAACCTGGAGAGACCCTGCAGAAGTACATTCAGCACTTCAACAACATTCGCCTCAAGATCCCCAAGGTGTCGTGCGAGGCCATCATCTCAGTGTTCACTGATGGCATCTGCGACGTCAAGATGAAGGAGGAGCTCTCCATGCATGAGGATCTCTGCATGGCCCTGGAGAGGTTCAACATGGCAAACAAGTGCGCAAGGGCTGAGGAGGGGCGCCTCTCCCTCCTCGAGCTCCCTGACGCTGACTCAGAGGACAAGAAGGCCAAGACCAAGGACGTGAAGCGCAAGGGGCCGGCCGTGCTTGCGGCCGAGCCAGAGACGAAGCGTGGCAGCGACCGTCCCGAGTCGTCCAAGAGCAACAGACCGTTCTGCATCTTCCACAACATTCACAGCCACAACACCAACGACTTCCAGGAGCTCAGGGCCCTCTGCGACGGCCGCCTCGGTCGACGCCCCAAGCGCAACGATCGAGGCTACGGCCGTGGAGGTGGCCGAGGTGGAGGACGCTGGGATGGACCCGGCCATAGCCAGGAGTGGCACGACCATCCGCGGGAGGACCGCTGGCAGGGCCAACCTCACGAGGGCCCTTGGAGGGAGCAGCCTCGTGAGGAGCGCCCTGCTACCTCTTGAGCACTGCGTTGGTTTTCCCTTGAAGAGGAAAGGGTGATGCAACAAAGTAGCATAAGTATTTCCCTCAGTTTTTGAGAACCAAGGTATCAATCCAGTAGGAGCCTCCTCAAAAGTCCCACGCACCTACACAAAAAAACAAGAACCTCGCAACCAACACTATAAAGGGGTTGTCAATCCCTTCACGGAAACTTGCGAAAGTGAGATCTGATAGAGATAATAAGATAAGATAAATATTTTTGGTATTTTTTTTATGATATAGATGGAAAAGTAAATATGCAAATAAAAGTAGATGTAAAACTTGCATGATAAAGGATAGACCTGAGGGCCATAGGTTTCACTAGTGGCTTCTATCAAGATAGCATAAGTATTACGGTGGGTGAACAAATTACTGTCGAGCAATTGATAGAAAAGTGCATAGTTATGTTATTATCTAGGCATGATCATTTATATAGGCATCACGTCCGTGACAAGTAGATCGAAACGATTCTGCATCTACTACTATTACTCCACACATCGACCAACTCCTGCCTGCATCTAGAGTATTAAGTTCATGAAGAACAGAGTAACGCATTAAGAAAGATGACATGATGTAGAGGGATAAACTCAAGTAATATGATATAAACCCCATCTTTTTATCCTCGATGGCAACAATACAATACTTGCCTTGCTGCCCGTGCTGTCACTGGGAACGGACACCGCAAGATTGAACCCAAAGCTAAGCACTTATCCCATTGCAAGAAAGATCAATCTAGTAGGCCAAACCAAACTGATAATTCGAAGAGACTTGCAAAGATAACCAATCAAACATAAAAGAATTCTGAGGAGATTAAAATATTTCTCATAGATAAACTTGGTCATAAACCCACAATTCATCGGATCTCGACAAACACACCGCAAAAAGAGTTACATCGAATAGATCTCCAAGAAGATCGAGGAGAACTTTGTATTGAGATTCAAAGAGAGAGAAGAAGCCATCTAGATAATAACTATGGACCCGAAGTTCTATGGTAAACTAATCAGAACTCATCGGAGAGGACTTCAAGATGATGTAGAGGCCCTCCATGGTTGATTCCCCCTCAGGCGGAGCGCCGGCGAAGGCTCCAAGATGGGATCTCATGGATTTAGAAGGTTGCGGCGGTGGAAATAGTTTTTCGTGGTGCTCCTGGATGTTTTCGGGGTATGTAGATAAATATAGGCAAAGGTGGTAACTCAGGGGAGCCACGAGGGGCCCACTTGTGTGGGTGGTGCACCTGTCCCCCTAGGGCAAGTCGGGCACCTTCATGGCCGCCTTGGTTACTTCTTGACGTCCATTCCAAGTCTCCTGGATTGCGTTTGTTCCAAAAAGATCGGTCCCGAAGGTTTCATTCCGTTTTGGACTCCATTTGATATTCCTTTCCTTCGAAACACTGAAATAGGCAAGAAAAAACAACAATTCGGGCCGGGCCTCCGGTTAGTAGGTTAGTCCCAAAAATGATAAAAAAAGTGTAAATTAAAGCCCATAAACATCCAAAACAGGTAATATAATAGCATGGAATAATCAAAAATTATATATACATTGGAGACGTATCAAGCATCTCCATGCTTAATTCCTGCTCATCCTCGAGTAGGTAAATGATAAAAACAGAATTTTTGATTTGGAATGCTACCTAGCATAATTCTCAATGTAATTTTCTTTATTGTAGCATGATTGTTCAGATCCAAATGATTCAAGATAAAAGCTTATAAAACAAAAAATAGTAATACTTAAAGCGTACTAACAAATAATCATGTCTTATCAAATAGCATAGCCAAAGAAAGCTCGTCCCTACAAAATCATATAGTTAGGCCATGCTTCATTATCATCACACAAAATACTCCCATCATGCACAACCACGGTTTCAGCCAAGCAATTGGTTCATACTTTTTAACGCGCTTCAGCTTTTTCAACTCCTACGCAATACATGAGCGCAAGCCATGGACATAGCACTCACTACAAAAAAATACACTTCTATGATGATACATGTTTGTCACAGTAGGTCGCTTTTTTCGTCATGCATGTACATCCATGAAGATTTTATGACAGAATCAAGATAGTCATACCTGTGCTGTCGTAGAAGTGTTCCATGCCATTACCAAAATTATCATCACGGAAGTGTCCACTTCCATGGCGATAAATCGCGCGTCACAGAAGTGCTTTCGTCAAGGGTGACCGACACGTGGCATCCACCGTAATGGAACGTCGTTAAGATATCGGGTCCGGTTTTGGATCCGATAACCCGTTAACAGCCCGGACCAATGGGGATTTTCCACGTGTAAAATCATCATTGGCCACAGGAAACACGTGTTGCCTCACTGTTGGGACAGATGTCATCCACTCATTGGACAGGAGGCGCCTATGATAGGTCGACACGTGGAACGGCCCAACAGTGGCCCATTCCGGTGAAAAAGGCTGGCCTAGTAAAAATTAGTAGGCCGGCCCATATAAGGCCTACTTGTGCCAGGTCCATTTAAGCCCATGGCCCATACGCGATGTGCCAATTCGGCCCGTCAACTTCCCGTTAAAGATTTGACACCATTGCAGCCCATCATCAGTTCGAGCCCGTTAATAGCCCGCTATATATTTGGGCTCAATATTGGCCCGATGAGATTTCGGCCTGTTAACGGCCCATTTAATGGATGGGCCAATTTTCAGGATGCACATCTTGCGGCCTTTTTGCGACCCTTTTAAATGTTGGGCTAATTTCCGGTCCGATGTGTCTTTCAGCCTATTGACGGCCCATAAATCTAATGGGCCATTTGTAGTCGGACCTGAGTTTCGGCCTTTTAGCGGCCCATTTAAGTGTTGGGCCAATTTCTAGCCCGGTGTCACTTTCAGCCTGTTGACGGCCCATAAATCAGTTGGGCCATTTGTAGTCGGACCTAAGTTTTGGCCTTTTAGCGACCCATTTAAGTGTTGGGCCAATTCCTGGCCTGTGTTCCTTTCAGCCTGTTAACGGACCATAAATGAGTTGGGCCATTTGTATTCGGACCTTAATTTGGCCTTTTTAACGGCCCATGCCCTTCATGGTCCAATACCATCCCGGTTTCTCTTTCGGCCTGCTAAAGGCCCACAACACAGTTGGGCCATTTACAATACGACCTGACTTTTGGCCTCTTAGCGGCCCATGCTCTTCATGGTCCAGTACAAGCCCGCTGTCTCTTTCAGCCTGCTAAAGGCCTACAGTGTAGTTGGGCCATATGTAGCCCAAACTTAGTAACGGCCTGTTAACGGCCCGTGAAATAAATTGGGGCCACCTGTTGCCCGCTTTGATGTCGGCCTGTTAACGACCCGAGAGGTAAGAGGGACGACCATTAACTTTCGGCCTAGTAATGGCCCATTAACTTAATGGGCCCACTAAAGTTCGTACATGTCTTTAGGCCAATTTAGATAATTTGAGCCCATTACGACGAGCAATTGTGCATAGGACCAAAACCGATCAAGCAAAGGTACGATATACAGGGAATAACGTTGCACATCCAGCATATATTACAGGAAATTACATCCACTGGGCAATCAAAGCTTGATGCCAGTGCAAATAAATGAGTAGAACCTAACCATCTACAACGTCACAATCTGCAAGCTCAGCACAGATGACACCCATAAGCATGTGGGCAAGTTCTTGCTGCTTTGCTACATAAGTTGTTGTGTCGCACGACTCTGCACCTCTGATTCATCCACCATTTCCATCATTGCTTCAACCATTAATTGGTTCAAAAACATACATTTATTCTGTTGCATTCGAGACAGAGGATACTGAATAGATTCAGATGGCGATTTTGGCAGGCTTGTATCATTGATAGTGGGGTTATTGCCATATTACCTGGCCTAGATTTACTGGAAAGAAACAATGGGGTTGCCTTGCAGTTTTCAGAGTTTGTCTTCTTATCTTCAGCAGCCTGCACAAAATTAACACACAAGCATTGCTATCATTGACCAAGTCAGATAATAGGAAAGCAACATTGACACAACGAACGTTTGGGCAACTAGCCTACACCAAATTAACATAATATGGCACAGCTATCATCAGCCAGGTACGGTAATACGAAAGCAACATTGACACAATGAATGAATGGGCAAACAGAGAACCGCTACAATTCAGTAATGTGCGTGATATGAGATAGTGCATTCATGCAGCTCAGTATGCAAAACTACCAGGCAGTTTTCCTTACAAAAATCAACATTGGTGCCTTTAACATATTGCTACAACTAATTTTAGATCAGATAAAGGTTAGATTCACACTGATTAACAAAATACATGCTGATGTAAAAATATACATCAGCATTGGAGCACAGAGAATTCCCGCAAGATATTTTCCTCGAATATGATCCCAATGGAGGAAGTCTTCTATCGTTTAACCTTATTTTCTAAAAGAGAGATGGGTAAGAAACATGTAGAAAATATGATCAGAATGCTATAAAATTTCATGACGCGAGGATACGCACACGCTTCTTAGAATGGAGTTGACATTCTCTTGCTGGACTAGAGCGGACTAGTTCTTTGGCCACTGGAATTTGCTTATTATCAGTGGGAGTTGGGTTTCTCTGTGCTGGAGCAGTATCTATGAAAAATGGAGTTGGTTTATTATTTCCTGGCATTTGGATCTTTTGCAACGACCTCATTTGTAACCCTTCAGATTCTAACATAGCCGTCTTCCCCTTGCATGCCTTATATAGAAGAATGGTGATTCAGTTATAAAACATGCTACAGCAGAGATGGGATAGGTACTGAAGAATAGAAAGGCATGACATATTGACATGTATTCCCTCCATCTAGAAATAAATGGATGGGACTAGGCGTATTTCAGTTCTAGATACATCCAATTTTATCCATTTCTGCAACTTGTAATCCGGAGGGAGGGAGTATGATGTAAGAGCTAGGGATACGATAGGACAACACAGTAAAAAAACATTGAAAAACCCACTGCAAAACCAAAGTATTCAAACCCACTGGTATGAGATAGTACACTCATGCAGCTCGGGATGCAAAACTACCAGGCAGTTTTCCTTACAAAAATCAACATTGCAACCTTTAATCATACATTTTGCTACAACTAAATTTAGATCAGATAAAGGTTGGATTCAGGCCGATTAACAAAATACATGCTGATGTAAAAATATAGTGATATACAACAGGTACTTACATCTACATTGGAGCACAGAGAATTCCTGCAAGAATCTTTCCTCATAAATGATACCATTGCAGAAATTCTTCTATCTGTTAAGCTTATTTTCTAAAAGAGAGATGGGTAAGAAACATGTAGAAAATATGATCAGCATGCTATAAAATTTCATTATGCAAGGATACGCACACGCTTCTTAGAATGGAGTTGACATATTTTTGCTGGACTGGAGCGGACTAGTTCTTTGGCCACTAGAATCTGCTTATTATCAGTAGGAGTTGGGTTTCTCTGTGATGGAGCAGTATCTGTAAAAACTAGAGTTTGTTTATTATCTCCTGGCATTTGGATCTTTTACAAAGGCCTTGTTTGTAACCCTTCAGATTCTAACATAGTCGTCTTCCCCTTGCATGCCTTGTATTGAAGAATGGTGCTTTAATTATAAAACATGCGATAGCAGAGAGATGGAATAGGCACTGAAGAATAGAAAGGCATGACATATTGACATGTATTCCCTCCATCCTAAAAAAATGGATGGGTCTAGGCGTATTTCAGTTCTAGATACATCCTTTTTTATCCATTTCGGCAACATGTAATCCGGACGGAGGGAGTATGGTGTAAGAGCTAGGGATACAGCAGAACAACACAGCAAAAAAACACTAGTTGAATTTAAAACTGTATGCTAGTGGAATACATACAGAAGTAACTAAGGCAACATACACGTGTATGATTGGTAAAATAAGATGGCATTGCAACAGAGCACTAGAACAGCACTTCAATGTAAAAAAGCATGGTATGGTGGACAAATGAAGTACATACTGATGAATAACAATGCATAAGATATTCAGAAGCATGATGTCCAAATTAAGCCGATGGCATTGCGATAGAGTAGAATGACAATACTTTAATTTGAAAACACGTTATCATGAATGGAATAGGTACTGAAAAACAGGAAGGCATGACATATTTACATGCATGATCAGCATGCTAAGCACATGGCATTGCAACAGAGTAGATACACTCCAGGGCATTATATGCATGTTGTACCCATATCACATGCCAAGTTAGAGAAGGACCTTGTGGGGTGAAGAGGATTCATCATCTTTCTGCAAGTCCTCTGAAGAACTGCCTTTACATGTTCCATCATATTGGGTATCATTGCCATCAAGTTTATTGGCCTTTACATTGCTCCGTGAGGTTCTTGTGGATATATCAGTGTGTGCAATTATATCTTACATGCATGGAAGACAACTAGTAGTTAGATTTATGTAATGATAGTAGGACTTGGGTTAACTAGCAGCAACAGGTCTTATAAACTAAAGGGAGAACATAGATGAAAGCTACAAAATATGTATCGTTTGTACTCGAGATTAACTAGATGTCACACAAAAGTATTAAATAACAACATAGGTAATACTATAAGTGGTCTAGTACTATAATCGTCAGCCTGTGGGATAGCATTGGCTGATGGATGATAACTATGGAACAGTGTTACCTAAAGAACAAGTATCTTAGCTGAACTATGGAATAGCGTTAAGTCCTGAACAAGACCCGTAAGATATCAGCATGAATATAATGTGAAATGTGATGATCTATTTTCCATGCTTACATGAATAACGAAGCCATAAATGTTGCACACAAGTAAGATGAGGGTACAACCTATCTGGCTGCCATCCATAGGAGTGAGCATCATGTGATGACTTGTCGATGGCCCTGCAGTTGTTGTGGTTGTC
Organism: Triticum dicoccoides; assembly: GCF_002162155.2. Lineage (NCBI taxonomy): Eukaryota > Viridiplantae > Streptophyta > Magnoliopsida > Poales > Poaceae > Triticum > Triticum dicoccoides. The sequence continues at coordinate 245,411,202 of NC_041381.1, forward strand.
CATGTTGGGCACGCGCATTCGATGCAGGGAACTGTTGAGTGGGGACTATAGCTCCCTTCTGGTGTATGCTTCCCTTGTTGGAGCAGCTGCGGTGAGTCGGAAGACGGTGTGTCTGAAGATGCAGATAACGCCTAATGTTAAGAACGACATATCTCTTTGATCTAAAGAAATACACTAAGAGATCAACAGCAAGGTACGAGAGCGGTCACACGTCTGTTGACTAAAGACTAAATTGGGGTCACACTATTTTATTTTATTTCGGTACTATCCGATCTACACCGGTTGGCTTGATGGCCGTCTTGTGCCTCCCGGCTGACATTGTTCGGAATCTTCCCCGAAGAGCCAGCGACCAACAGTAGAGCAGCCTGCCTCCGCCGTCCTTGGCCCCGGCCAAACCCCCGCTCCCCGCCCCACCGCACCGCCCCGCCCCACTACACTGCCGCCCCCGGGCCAATCCACAAAGACTCCCCGTCATCTAGATCCGGCGGCGGCAGTACCTTCAACCCACGCAACTCTAAAAGATAGCCATCTAAGCTCTGCTTCCGCGGCGAACTTGCGGCCCCGCACCCTTATGTTAGACACCAGCCAACCGACAGCCTAGGAGCTCCGCCGCCTCGAGGGGTGCTGCTTCCCATTGGGAATCGACTGGCCCAGAATAAAAATTCAGACAACTAACGCCTAAATAAAGTGATTTGAGATGAGGGTGCGACCTATCTGGCGGCATGGTGAAGTAGGCAGGTCCGGCTGCCGAGTCGGTGAGGCCGGCGCGGTTGCGGTGGTGACCGACGACAGGGAAAGAGCAATGTTGCGACGATCGATGGCTGCGGGGAAGCAGCGCCAGGACTCTGGATGGATCCGAAGTTGGAGCCGCTCCGGCGCCGTGCACAACGGCGGGGGTGAATCGGCTCCGGTACGGTTCACGCGGCCGTCATCGAGGCGGCACCAGCAGCACAAAGTAAGATGCGCACGGCCCAGTGCACAACGGCAAATGGACAGCGTCTCCGGCATTAGGGCGGAGGGCGGCTGTGAAATTGGTGCGGTAGGGGCGCCATGGAGGTGGGGCCGAGGTTTCGCGGATCGGGAGTGTAACGCCCACGATGCGGCTATATCTCCCACGTGTCGAAGCACGACTTAGTGGCATAACCGCATTGTGGTTTTGTCGCAAGAAGGGTCATCTTCACACAATCCCATGTAATGAACAAGACTGGGATAAAGAGTTGGCTTACAATCGCCACTTCACACAAGTACTTAAACAAATCATACATCATTCAGAGTACACACCACTACAAAAAAATACACTTTCGTAATGATACGTGTTTGTCACAATAGGTCGCGTTTTTTGTCATGCATGTTCATCCATGTCGATTTTATGACAGAATCAAGATAGTCATACATGTGCTATCGTAGAAGTGTTCCATGACATTACCAAAATTATCATCACGGAAGTGTCCACTTCCATGACGATAAATCACGCGTCACAGAAGTGCTTTCGTCAATGGTGACCGACACGTGGCATCCATCGTAACAGAATGCCGTTAAGCTATCGGGTCGGGTTGTGGATCCAATAACCCATTAACATCCCCGACCAATGGAGATTTTCCACATGTAAAATCATCATTGGCTGGAGGAAACACGTGTCGGCTCACCGTTGGGACAGATGTCGTCCGCTCATTGACCGAAGGCGCCTATGATACGGCGACACGTGGCACGGCCCAACAGAGGCCCATTCTTGTGAAAAGGCCGACCCGTTTGACTTGGTCAAAAAGGTGGAGGGCCGGCCCTCGGAAAGCATGTTAACGGCCTATTCGCATATAGCCCATTTATAGCCTGCTAACCCCGGGCCCGTTACGCCCTATCCGAATTAGGCCCAGTATCGTCATCTGGGCCGTCCAATATGATTCCAGCCCGTTTTAACTTCCGGCCCATGTGTGGCCCATGACTTCTTTCGGCCCATATGAGGCCCTTTGTAACTCTTGGCCCATTAACGGCCCGTGGTGAAACTGGCCCGTAATGAACAGTTTATCACTTTATACCCATTAACGGCCCGTTATTCTATTGGGTCGTTTCCAGCCCAAATTATCTTTCGGCCTTCTCAGGGCCCATTGATTCTTGGGCTCATTTGCAGCATTCGGTTACAAATGGCCCGTTACTGTCATTTTCCGCTTGTGGGCCAAATTCAGCCCGTCGTTATAGTCGGCCCGTTTGCGGACTGTTAATATGTTGGGCCGTTTTCATGTCAAAAAAAACCCGTTGGACTATTTTCGTAGAGTTATCAAATACGTCTATTAACGTCCCGTTATGGTCCAAGAATTGTACGGCCCATGATTGGCGAAATGATGATACGCCCCGTAGAAGGCCCATGGATCTACGGCCCGTATGAGGCCCATGGATCTACGGCCCGTAGAAGGCTCATGCACCATATGGCCCGTAGAAGGCCCATGGACCCTAAGGCCCGAATACAAGGCCAATGGATCCTACGTCCCGTACAGAAGGCCAATGGATCCTACGGCCGGAAGAAGGCCCATGGATCATACGGCCTGTAGGAGGCCCATGGTTACAACAGTCAGTGTGTTGCTATGATTATTTTGGCCTAGTTACTAAAAATAGGCTATTGTGGCCACTAGAAAAACACAGAGAAAGAACTGCAATGACTACAAGCAAACAACTAAACAAGACAATAAGGAAATAAATAACCAAGCAATTAAGGCTAGCCTATTACCGCTATTACACATATTACATCCACTGGGCATCAAAGTTTGCCACCAGTGCAAATATAGACAACAAATCAGCATATCACATACACTGGCCGTCAAAATTGGCCAGCACTTCAAATAAACATGGCAGCAAAACAAGAGCATAACTAAACAACTTCAGAAGAGCTCAAGAAACGTTATCCTGGGTATCCACCATGCTGGGAATAAGCTTAGCAAGCTGATTAGCTTTGTCCTGTTTGGCACTAAAATCCTCCAACGCTTGATGTTGCACCAGAAAGTATGCATCTGAATGCTCCAGGGACTTCCGCAGTCCTTCCGCTTCTTGTCGCAGCATAGCTGATCGATGTCTTTCAGCTTGTCGTTGAGACTCAAGAAACTGAACTGATTCAGACAGTGAGTTTCAATAGCTTGTACAAGCGGTAGTGGCCAGTAACTCGAACACTAAACCAAGACAGGACTTTTGGGTTGTCTCGCTGTCTTCAAGATAGTCTTCCTTAGCTGTTTTATCAGCTTTGTTGGAGACCAACTAGGATGTGTCACTATCCTGAACCTTATCTGCATTACTTCATTTACCATTTCTTAATAAGGCACTCTTCCCCAATATTCTGTCAGCATTCTAAAAGAAGAAACAAGCAGACACATAACAAGTTTAGCATGTACTAGTATATGAAACTCATTTCGGTGAACTAGTTCATTAGTAAGGTGGACAGGATTAAACTACCAAGTCTTCTATTGCCAAGTACTAGTACATAATTAAAGCATCAAACAAACATATATCTATGTCCTATGGTCACTGCATTGTCTTGCCAAATCAAAATAGAGACACGGTTCAAATCATATCAGTTCAAGACAAAGAAACAGTGAAAGAATACAAAGCACAACAAAATTTTAGATGGGTACGACGGGTCTACATGTACAACTACACTATTGGCTCTGTTGTGATGCTAGTAATGTGCATGATATGAAAGTCAACTGTATACACAATTGAAATTGAAATCAAAAGAGCTATTGATAAGAGCAAACCTGTTAAAGAAACAAGCGTGAACATACCTGCTGCGCCATTGGAGTTTCGATTGGATCCTTCAATTTAAAAATAAGTTTGTATCAGTAAATATAGTGATACAAGAGCAAAGCAATCATAGTTAAAAAAGGCGCTCCTAAGCGAGCGCTTAAGCACGCCTAGGCTCTAGGCGTTGGCAAAACGCATTGCGCATAACTACGCTTAATCTGTACATAACTACGCATAAGCATGCACTTTGGTCAGTAAAGCACAAGGCGGTGGCAAAACGCACAATTAACGCCTAGCGCTTTTTTGAACTATGATAGCAATGGAATCTTAAATTAGAACAGTTGTTCTTCAGGTTTAGGCACTTGTTCTACATGAACAGAGTATAGTAAGACGCAAGAATATAATACTTAAAAATAGAAAATGAGCTCATAGACCTTACCACATTCTTGGTTCGGGACCAGTATAGAACAAGGCGTTCCCAGTCATCGTCCAGTAAATGTATCTCCGGAGAAGGTATGGGAATTTGATGAGTTTCTTTGCCGGTGAAGTACGTTTTCTTCAGGTAATTCCGATACTGCAACCAAGCATTCTTGAAGATTGCAGAGGTATTAGCACAGGTTACCTCATCCCGAGTTTCCAAATCGGTCCTTCCCTATAGAGAAAAATGGGAAAATTTGCTGTATTATAACCATCATGGAGGTAGGATGTATGGGACGAAGCAAAGTAATTGCCATGAATAACATTACTTACACATAACTCCTGGACAAACACCTGCAACTGGCATTTTCCTTCATCTTTAGTATAATATTTCCAAGATGGGAAGATACGCACATACGATTTAACAACATCAAATGTGATAGATGCTAAACTACGACTAGCTGGTTGTGCTTCCTCCATAGGAATAGGCGTACTAATTGGTGGGGTTGGGGTTCGCCGTGATAGTACTGGCCCTTTGGGCACTGGAGCTGCCTTACTAATTGCTCTTGTTTGGGAGCTTTGTGGTGGAGATGGTGTTGTGTCAACAGGAACTGGGTTACTATCGGCTGGGGTTGGGGTTAGATTGGGTGAAGCTGGTTCTCTGTCTATCGCAGTAGGGGTACAATCTGCGAGTGTTTGGGTTATGTGTGGTAGGGATGGTTCTTGTGCATGTACAACCGGGTTGCTATCTCCGCCAAGAGGTAGCACGGTTTTATTTGAAGACCATGTTTTTATTCCGCTAGATACTGGCATCACCCGCTCCAATTCAAATGGCTGATAAACAGGAAACATAGTTGAATGTACAGACATTGTATGAGAGACAAATGCAATAGATAGTGTGGAAAAAAGAGGGCATGAAATAGTTGATATGTATATTGTTTAACTAAAATGGATAGCATGACATAATTTCACATATATGATGTCTATCTAAACTGGATAGCATAGTGTAACATAATTCAAAGATATAATGAATAACTAAACAGGATCACATGACATAATTCACCTACATGTTATCTAAGTAATCAGGATCGCATCATTTAATTCACATATGTGATTTATATGCTAAACAGAGGGCATTCAATATGATGTCTAAACTAAGAACGTGGTGTTGAATATTGTGTATATGATGTCTAAGCTATGCAATGCAAGACACGTATGCATGATATGAGCAGTATAACCATGCCAAGTTAGAGCATACACCTCAGTGGGGGAATAGGACTGGTCATCTGTCTCTGAATCCATCTCTGAGGAGCTATCATGACCCAACAAGAGATCTGCTTCGACAGGTAGCACTATCTGCTCTGAAGGCCTTGTTTTCACTCCAGATTTTTCCATCTCCCACCCAAATGGCTGATTCACAGGAAGAGTAGTTTAATGTACAAACATTGTTGACAAATGGAAATGTAATGAAGAAAAGGATGGGCAAGATATCATTCAAATATATGATGCCTGGTTAAACAAGATGGCATTGCACATTTCACATATATTATGACTGGCTAAAAGACATGAGACTGCATAATTCCCATATATGATATAGAAACTAAATAGGTGGCATTATAGAACATGTCTAAACTAAGCATATGACATATATGATGTTAAAAGTAGGCACTGCAAGGCAACATATGCATGATATGACTAACATCATGATGCCAAGGTAGAGCAAACACCTTGGGGGTAAATAGGAGTGGTCAGTGGCGTCTGAATCCGCCTCAGAACAGATATCTTCCTCTGGATTGCAATCTGGAGAGGGGTGGGGAGGGGTTGCCATCACTCTTCTCTTTTTCTCTACATGTTCGGCATGACTGTGTACAATATCTGACATGCATACGAAAAAATATGGTGAGATTATGTAAGGAGAGCATGTAGAAATTTAGAGTGATGGTAACAACCAGTGGATGGATCCAAAAATAATGATAGCAGGCTGATGATTACTCTACATTAATAAAAAGATAGATGATGATTGCTTTACTATTTGTTTCCCACCCAAGATGAACAACATAGGCATACCCTAGGTGAACTAGATATTAGACAGACAGACTATTCATTGCTTCCTCAATATGTGCCCCACAACTAATTTAGAACTCAAGTTTGAACATTAATTTGGACCTGACTTGGGAGTCCAAGAGCTGAACAGGACGATAAAGTAGCAGGTAAGTTTAAGCAATGCATAACATAAGCAGAAACAAAAGAGTGCGACCTCTCTTGTGGACCCGTGTACTCCTCAGGTTCATTTGCTGAGTCGATGATGGTGATGTCGTTGCGATGGGTGCCGGCGGCAGGGAAGGAGATCTGAGGCGGCGAAAGATGGTCAGCAGTCGTGATGTCTGGTTTGGTGGATGCTTCTGTCAATGGAGCAGCTCAGGTGAGGTGGACGACGTCGCGGCAGCAGCAGGACAAACCACACAAAGTTCCCTTCGACAAGTACCTATAACTGAAGTAATTCTGTAAGGGCTCATTTGGCTTGCATCATTCTTAAAATGCAGGGATAGAAAAAACACCGGAATAGGATAGGTAAATGCACATGGTAAACAGAGCATTTGTAAACACAGGATTTCTGTCAACTTGGGTGTTTGGTTTACAGGAATTGGAAGAGCAGAGGAATGCAAAGAGACATGGCCAAAATAAAGAGAAACCATATGAAAGCGTGTACAGTTAGAATGTTATTCTGGCACTAATGCACTTGGTCTTGTTTTCATGCATATGATTTTGAAAAGTAGGTCCAGGTGGATGTTTTTCTTCATTCCTCTCAACAAAATGCATGAATAATTGAATAGTAGAGTGACATTGGAAAATTCCCTATTGCTATGTTTTTCCGTTGAACCAAAATAGCCCTAATGGATCGACGTGAATGTATAGTAATAAGTGATGCAACAAGTGTACAACCTCTTTGCCGTAGCCGTGTCGACCTCAGCATCATTGGGTTGGTCGCTGAAGCAGTTGAGGCAGAGGTGGCTGTGGGAGATGTGGAGGAATATCTGAGGTATCTGTAGACGGCGTCCAGGGCACTGCTTTGTTGTGATGGATCGTTCTGTCGTTGGAGCAGCTCCGGTGAGCCGTAAGACGTCAAGGCTGAAGCAGCACAAGATAGACATCGTCAATCTCAAGTGGGATTCTAATAGCATCTCCAATACATGATGTAAAATGGATGTAAAATTAACATCACCAAAAACCACCTGACTACAACAGATGAGGTAAAAACTGTTGACTCTGAACTTACCTGTCGAAACTGAAATTTATTGTGGAATCTGAATGCTACTGTCGAAACTGAACGCAATGGTAGCAGAGAGGCACTTGACATGTAGTTTAGGGAGGGCCTGCAGTTCATCATCAACCTGCACCCTCCTGAGCCGCCTGCCACCACCGGCCGAACCGCCGGCCCCAGCGCCGCCTCGCCGCCCCGAAACAACTCGCCACCGCCGCCTCGGCCAGCCCTCTAGGCCCCCCGCCCCCACCCCGAACCCTAAGATATATAGTGGAGTACCTCCCCGGCGAGCCCCCGTCCCCGCTGCGGGTGGTTCTTCCTTAACTCCGGCGAGCCCCCCCAAACCCTAAAAATCGACTGACCCAAAAGTCGACTCAGTCGACCCAAATTGGAGCAGAGCAGCAGAACGAGAAAGGGGGAGAGCAGCAGCAATAGCTGGGCGAGCGAGCGATCGAGCGAGAGCCGGAGCAGCAGCAGCAGATCCGGCTGGTATGGACGCCACCACCGAAGGGGTCTCGCACTGGGGGAGCCGCCGTGGAGATGTCTCCCGTGGCGCTAGCTTCAAGGTAGCCGCTCCATGGGGGTGCGATATGGAGCACCGTCGGCGCCGGGAGGTTGAGTTAAGGAGAAGGTGCGATGCGATGAGTGTACAACCTCTTTGGTGGCGCCGAGTGGCCTCGGCTTCGTCCGAGGAATCGGTGAGGATGTTGCGGTTCCGGTGGAGCAGGTTAAGGCGGCGCTGTGGGGATGGAGCAGCCGCGATAGACGAGGCAATCGTCGGAGCAGCCCCTTGGAGGTGGAGGACGGGGCGGCTGAACCGGTGGGACGGCGAGATGGACGAGGGATCCTCATCCGGGGAGGTGGACGAGGGACATCGAGCTGTTGCGGTGGACGACATCGTCGGGGAAGAGGCTCCCGCTGGGCACCGGTGACATGGCGGACGGAGGAGGGTGGGGTTTCACGGATGGAGCGGAGAGGTTATGGCGGCCTGGGATTTCGAATGGCGAAAAGGGGGCGATGGGAGGGGGTGAAGCATGACTTAGGGACGTGCTTGTCCAAAATGTACGGTGTGTTACAAAAGTACACCCCACCGATTTGAACTAGCGGCCCTTTCGGCTCAGGGTTAGAAGGGGGATTTCACGTATCGGGATTTGGCAGCTGGAGGGAGTTTTCACGCGCGTTGTAATTTCGGGATAGCAAGGCACGGGTTGTGAAGGCGCCAGTTTTGGGAACACGATATCTGAATTTTCGGGATATAACAAGATGCAGGTTGAATTTTAGGGACAAGTCTAACGTGTAGTAATATTGTACTTGTACGTACCAAATCAATTCGCACTTCCCTCAACCAAAAAGAAAACGAAAAAAATAAAACTATTCACACCACACAAAAAGAGAGTCTTGTCCCATTTTACTATACAAATGCTATTCAAAGCTACTCCCTCCTTCCATCTATATAGGGCCTAATGCGTTTTTCGATGCTAACTTTGACCAAATATTAGAGCAATGATATATGACATGCAACTTACACAAAGCACACCGTTAACTTCGTCTGTGAAAGGTTCTTTCAATGATATATTTTTCACATTGTGCATGTCATGTACTATTAATCTTGTCAATAGTCAAAGGCGGTCTTAAAAATCTCATTATGCCTTATGTAGATGGAAGGAGGGAGTATGAGTCCATGTTATGTACGATTAAATTTTTTCGCTTGCTGTATAATGCATGTAACCTACTCATACCAACATTTTAGTGCATTCCAAATCTCTATACTACCGCTGCAATTCGAACTAAATTTGAATTCGTTTCTCTATTTCAATAAGAATCTACAATCATGATTGTTGCCAACTTCAACCATCATTCATGTATTACCTTAATAACACACCACATGATTACTATAGAGATAGATATGAACTATGTGTACTACGTGAACTCGAATTCTATTTTTTGAATACACTTGATGTTGATTCCAAATAATAGTACATTTGATGTACTAACTATATATTCATAATCTAAACCACGTTCCATATGTACACCGTGTTTATCACACAAAGTATAGTGCCCCGCCCCCTACATTATGACAAGTATTTAGACCTGAGTTGCAAAAGCCACACATTAGCCCAAATTATAATCAATGTTCTACATTATAATATCTTCTTCAAGTATCTGTATCCACTTTTTATAATGAATTATGATCTTTGTTTGTCTTTTACACCTTCACGATCCTCTTCTATTTGTAGCTAACTAGCGCTAACTTTCTATCGTGCATGCACATGCCCGCCCCCCTCACACACCCTTAGCGTCCCCTCCATCGCGCACGTTCATTATTTCTCTTTAGGTCGTCCACCAGCGGTGTGTGTAGGCCCCCGGCTCCTTCTTTCTGGCATACACCGGTCGATATACCTATCTAGCCAAGTGTGCCTACAACAAACACATATATACTTCCCCTCTTCTCTTCTCACTGTTCATTCCCCCATATGTCCAAT
>NC_041381.1:245421269-245421791 GCF_002162155.2 Triticum dicoccoides
TAGGCCTCTGGCACCACCTCCTAGCCACACCCTCTCCCCCTGTCTGCCTCACCGGACCTTATTTGCTTCTAACACATGCAGGCGTGTATATGAACTGATCTCCCTACATATAGCCAGGTCGACTATAATTTGTTTTCACCAAGCACCGATACACTTACCTCGCTAGTTATGTTTCTCCTTTTCTTGGACACACGACGATTGATCTTCCTATGTAGTTATGCATGCTTACCACAACAGTATCTTCTCCCCTCATCATCCTTGAATACCTCCCAACCCGTCTCTCACACGCACGTGCATAGACAGGCAGACATCCCCCGCCCTCTCTTATTGATATTGCACTCATACCCTCCATTTTTCTAGCAAGCCTCTCCCACCATTTGTGAGATGCCACTCCACCACCAACCCTGCGACGCTCTACCTTTGTCTTTTTCCCAACCTTATTCTTCTGCTACACATATCCATGGATGTCGATCGATCTCCCTCAATACATAGCTAGATCTCTCTCCTTCCCCACACATATAC
>NC_041381.1:245422063-245454685 GCF_002162155.2 Triticum dicoccoides
GCCCTATATCTTTGACGTGGGCAAACACAAATTCGATGGCACTCTTTATCGATCGCGCAGTCACACACTTCATCCCTGTTTTCAATTCTATCGATATCTCACGTCCATGACTCCGTTTCACACACATTGCATATGTTACATTTTTCTGATTGAGATATCATCAATGCATTGCCTCTGTTTCGCACAAACCAGATCTCTCACACCCACCCACGTACGTACCTGCACCTAAAGAAGAAGTGCACGCAGGACGCACGTACTCACGTCTCGTTCCCGGCCACACCCGCGCGAGTACACGGTGGAGTTCGTTTCTGTACGAAAAGGCAGCCCACTTGATAATTTGACGCGTGTAGCGGTTGTTTACTCGAAGGAGTGTCGGGTTCCATGCCTAAAATATAAAATGATTGCCGTGGGGAAAATGGAAAAATGGGTTTGTCTATCGTCACACCATCTCAAACAAGGCCGCTGTGGCCTCTCTCTCTCAACATTGGTCAGTGATCCGGCCGCATCCCATCCGCCGACGAAAAGGGAGGATGTGCATCACCTCTCCGTTCGACGGCGTTGAGGCAGCTCGTCCCGATCTGCGGTACCGCCTCTGACCAACCTCCGGCGCGGTAGGGCCTTCACCACTTGCTCGCTGCCGCAGTATGGGCAGATCCGGCCGCCGGTGCCCTCCTAGTAACATCCCGACGACCCTCATGTACAGCTTCCTCCGGCCTTGCTCCATTGCCCATCTTCCCATGTTGCTGCATGTGGATCTTCTTTAGTTGTTTGCTTAAATTATATCTCGGCCGACATACTTTCCATCTTGCAATCTCGTCCTCAAAACATTTTTGATAAACCACCATGTGCTATCTTTCCCTTTTTACATGGAATATGCTTCTTTTTTGTCGCCGTATGTGTCTTCAACTCGTGTTACTGGGCAGTAATTGTTTCCTTTCAACCTCCTTTTGCAAACAAGGCTATCCATTTTCACCTCGTTGCTATTGCGACCTTTTGGTGAACTGCACAAATCACTTTTCTCAAGAGTGTTTTGTGCAGTTCCGCCAAAATGTCACATGGGCAACGTTTTAACATTTCTGTGGGACTGCAGAAAGGGAGATTGGTTTTGCTATCCTCCTCATCCAACTCCGTGCCTAATCTTCTCCCACAAGAAGTTATTCCTAAAGAGAGATCGTAGATGTGATCGTCTTCTATTTATGTGTGTTATGTTTCATCATCTAGTTCCACTATTATTGTAATCACACTGACTGGATATCTTTGCAAACAGGGATGGTCCGCCTGATTTTAGTGGAGCTGCACAAAATGATCGGATTGTGGTGTCCTTCATACACCTCTTTTTTGGCTACAGAGCTGGGTGAAACTAGCTACCAAACAATGAACAATGTGCCAAGGAAATGGAGCCATGCCTACGAACAACATCGATCAATTATATTTTTTTTCTTTATTTGTACACCTTCTCACAACTTTGTCTTCAGTTGTGATGTGAATATTGACGCTGATCTGTGAACCATTGAGATGCATTAGCCATGGTAGTTTCATTTGTATTTGATGGAATGTTGTAACGAGATAAGCTCGAGGCAAGACACATGAATCCTAAGTTGAAACCTTTTTTTTTCCTGCGGGAACCAGAGTTGAAACCTTCATAGCATCACAGTACAATTTCATCAAAATTATGTGTACATATAAACAAATCCTGAAGGATTTATAGCAATGCCAGAAACAATTCAACTTCGTTTCGCCGACATGCTGGACATCCTTCATCCGGCTCCACCTTCCATGCAGCAATATTGAGTGCACAACACAACTTCAGGGAAAGATTCACTCCGGTCGTTGCGCCGCAGTAGTAATGACTAGTGAGCAGTCAAATCACAGAGCCCCACCTTCGGCACAGTAAGTTTCTCGGACGATGCAACCATCATTTCTCCGTTCCTTGAATCCGCTGGTACTCCCATATTCCCATAGTAATAAGTTGCTCGGGAGAATCAACCATCACTATATCCGCTCACGTGTGATGACCACAGGAGCTATCCATTCAGATTGCATGTTAAAAAAATAAAGGTCGATAACTAATGCGGCAAACTTTCAAAAAAAATGCGGCACCTCGGGCCAACATGGACAGATCGCATTTTGCACGAGAAATTACACATCTTGTTTCGTTGATATGTGGTCCCGTTCCAACATATCAGTGAGGCGATGGTGAGTAGTAGGAGTATTTCCGAACCGACGTGTAGGCCGGGGCGCCCCTTCGTGAACCATGGCAAACTGGCAACCGTCCACCGACTCTTCGCCTTCCCCTCTCGATTTGGAACTGCTGTCGCACGCTCTTCCTCTCCATCCTCCATTTTCCTTCATCCCTTCACCCTTTCTTCTGCCATTGTTCGATCGTCTTCTCCACGGAGGGAACAGGACGGAAACGACCCCGTTATTCTTGCCCCGATCTGAAAGATGACGTGGTGGAGGAACTCATTGATCGGTGCGACGTCATCACCTCGTCTAGCATGGCAGGTTCGTTCAAGCCCATTCTCAACTCAACTAATAACATCATTACAATGAACCCAAGAGTCAAGGAGCGGTTTGATCTCCCCTATCTTCGCCGTGACCCTGATGACTGGCGCCATCACGACGCAAGCCTCGCCCTGCGCAAGTTGATGCCGCTTGATAATGATATGTATGATGTTAAGATGCCATCACTTGAGGGAAAGGCTTGGGCAGGCGCAAATGGAGATTGGGTTGTTTACATTGGGACCAACTGCGAGTGGGAACTTGTGAATGTGTACACTCGTGACCGGGATCCACTTCCAAAAATCTCAGCATACTGCCCAGAAGTTGAGCACACCGGTATTGTACGCACGTTCAAATACAATCATGGTGATTGTCTTCTATGGAAGGTAGCAATTTCTCGAGTTCCCAACCGCTCTTGGAATTACAACAACAATGAAGTTGTTGCTACCGTTGACAAGCTTGTTGTTGTCCTTGCTGGTTTGACTCGATGGACATTGCGTAAAAATCAGTTTCTGTACACGCATGAGTACTATGTTGCAATTCAATACGAGGGCCTTGTGTTTGCTGCCACCACTCGTGGCAATGTTTTTGCATGGAATCGTTATGATTTTGGTACATTTGCCTTCCACCGTAATTATAATTGTTTCATCCACATGCATGTGGGTTAGCAAGTTTCCCTTTACTAATTAACCTTCTTCTTGTGTTTCCAAGGTCCTGTGAACATTCCACCACCTATAATTGAAACTTTTTATAACCAAGGGGGAGATGATGATGGTGATGATCACGAGCATGAGGACGAGCAGCGCCCATATACTCTTTGGCGCTTGGCAACTAATTCCGATGGATCACCTCTTCTCATGTGTATACAGCCCATTGATGATGTTACTGCTACGGAAGCAGGTGTAGTCTCCGATGGTCGCACTCTCTGGACCTATTCCAACACCCGTTGCATGGTATTCGAGATGGATACTAGTGTGCTAGCACCACCACCTTCTCCCTGGTACAGAATTGATAGTCTTGGAGAAAACTCGCTCTTCCTTGGACAAAACTATCCGATGATGGTGAAAGGCGATCCAACTGCTGTTGACACAACGTTACTAGCACCATTTATGAGAAGCAACTGTGTCGGTGTACTAGAATAGGGGTACCCTAGTACCCCGAACTTGTGCACGGGTAGTTGCAGCACCCCGCGGCAAGGCTTGCCGGGTGAACGCCAAGATCCTCCAAGGTTCCTGTGGGGCCATTCAAGAACAAAGTATTTAAGCTCAGGAGACAAGGCCCCGGCAAGAGCAGCTTGCCGGGAAGGCCAACCAAGGCACTTCAAGGAAATTGCCGCGACGCGCCACGTGCTCCGGCAAGGCAACAAGGCCCCGGCAAGAGGAGCTTGCCGGGAAGACCAACCAAGGTACCTCGAGGCCCGGTGAGCGACAAGCCTCCGGACCCGACAAGATAACAGCAGCGGCAAGGCGCTTGCCGCGGCAGGCGGCCACTCTGTGCCCACGCTCCAGCGCATCCACCAACGTGTCGCTCTGGGGGCCTCTCCAGGCGCGCGTGGCGGGAGGCTGTGCAGCCAGCGGTGCGCAGTGGCATGCGAAGCTGACAAGATCGCCATCGTGGCGAACGGTGGCGCCCCTAACGGTCCTTTTCTGCACTGTTTGGGCGACTCAGACGGGCATTTAATGCCCTTGTCCCCTGCCGTCAGAGTTAGGTAGGGTGCACTGTACAAGTAACTGTACCAACCACCTCACTTTTTACATTTGTACCCTTCTCTGCGTTGCCACCTGTCGATGACCCCTTTAGCATATAAAAGGAGGCCCATGCGCAACGTAGAGGGGGTTCGGGTTGACTGGTTCGCGAAGTTCGACTAGTTCGGAACCCAGAAAAACACTAGGCTCTCTCTCTGGAGCAAGAACACAAGATAATACAACCAGACAAGCAGCAGTAGGAGTGTTATCTCTCCGGAGAGCTCCGAAGCTGGGTAAACTGCTCGTGTGCTTCGCCTCGATCTGCTCTTCGTGCGATCTCGGCCCCCCCGCCGAACCGAAAGGGGCCCGGTCCGTCGGCCGCATAGGTGTTCGTGGATCAGTTTCCCCCGACATCTTTGGCGTGCCAGGTAGGGGAGGCGTCGAGATTGTGTGAACCTGATCCGGCGTTCACACGAGCTAGATCTTCATTCCCTTCATCAACATGCCACCAAAGAAGAAGACTTCGGCGGCAGCCACTCCATCCACGTCACTTCCGCCACCATTGGATCAAACGGGTGGTGGAATGGACGCCGGCGGAAGAATGGACGTCGACGAGGAAGCTCATGATGCTGCCAGGTCCAAGAACAAGGCTGCACAAACCTCGGCGACTGTACATGTTCCACGCCACTCTCAGGAGGCGCAAGACCAACAGCGTCATGGCACTTGCAGTGCCATACGCATGATAGGCCAAGACCAAGCTGGTGGATCTCACGGCGCTCAAGACCAGAATGCACGCCATCATGCTGGCACGAGCGGGGCACGGTCGCCTGGACGGGATACTGCTCCTTCTAACATAGTTAGAAGTCCGAGCACGTCCCGCTCCTCGCGCCGTCCGCCACTGCCACCCACCACTCCAGCAGAAGCTTTGGCGCGAGCTCAACTACTCCTAGATTACCCTCCGACGTCGGACAAGATCGACGAATGGAGGGCCACCATTCAGAGTCTCATCGGCTACGCCAACGGCGACACTCCACGGTGGCCGAGCGCGTCGCCCCCGCAGCAGGGTTGCCGGGCGCGAGCCGGGGGCGACGAAATGGGTGGAGGTGCAACTACCATGCAATCACCGCCCCGAAGGCCAAGATCGCCGCCTCGCCAGATCCACCTCGACAGCGACTCCACCGCATCGTTGGATCCACGAGCTTGTCGTGATCAGCGCCAAATTCTTCATGATCGACAACAAGAAGACGCTCGAACTCGAATCGAGCGCCGAAGAGAAGCGCGACGTCAATCCGACAAGCGCGCTGGGCCCTCTGTTGACATGCATGCACCAGGGGAACCCGGCGATCTGCCGTACGCGGTAGGTTGCCCTGCGTTCACTCGTGAGCTGCGGCAAGTCCAGTGGCCCAGCACGAAGAACTTCAAGCCAGACGTACCGGAGAAGTACGACGGCAAGACGCATCCGTCAGAGTTCCTCAGCATCTACACCATCGTGGTGCAGGCTGCCGGGGGACGGGATGACAAGATCCTTGCCAACTACTTCCCGCTGGTGCTCAAGCCCAACGTCAGGTCCTGGCTCATGCACTTGCCGGACAACTCCATATCCTCTTGGGCTAATCTGTGCCATCAGTTTGTCGGCGCCTTCACAGGCGGACACAAGCCTCATGGCTAGGAGAGTGATCTTCATCTGCTCGCCCAGAAGGAAGGAGAGCCCCTGCGCAAGTACATTCAGAGATTCAGCAGTGTGCAGCACAACATCCCAGACGTCCACCCTGCCGCGGTGATCAGCGCGTTCCATCAGAACGTGCGAAACCGCAGGATGCGGGAGGAAAAGGCGATGTGCAAGATCAGGGACGTCAGTGAGTTATATGCACTGGCCGACAAGTGTGCACATGCTGAGGAAGGGAGGAGACTCCCTGGAGAGAATGTAGGAGCGGGAGGATCTGACAGTGAAGATGCTGCCCCGGAAGGAAAAATCGGCGGCGGAACAACAGAAGGAGGAAAGGCAAAGAGGTGCTAGTTGTTGAGCAGTCCGGCAATGGTGGTGGCGCCAAGGAAGCCAAAGCTGGTGACTCCGGCAAGGAGGTTGCCGCGGAGGTGGCGGTCGCCGACAAGCAGGACGGCACCAACAAGCAGTATTGCAAGGTCCACCGCACCAAGGGCCATGATCTCCAGAACTGTAAGAAAGTCGAGCAGCTTGTTGAGCAACAGAAAGCTGAATACGAGTGGCGCGACAAGGAGAAGGCCCAGGAAGGTGCTGGGGGATCCGGCAAGAAATGTCCCGGCCGACGAGGACGCCGCGGCAAGGCCAAGCAGCGGCAAGGAGACAGACCTCCTCGCGGCCGCGACAAGGATGAAGATGACGACGACGATGAAGACATGGATGATGAGGAGACTGATGAGCAGGAGTTCCAGAAAGCCACATAGGTCCTGTGCGTTGACGGTGGTGCTTCTCTGCACACCTCGCACCGCCAGCTCAAGCAGTGGGTGCGGGAAGTTAATGCAGCAGAACCACCCGTCGAGTCACGCAAGACTCTGAAATGGTCCAGCACGCCTATCACCTTTGATATTGAGGACCACCCTGATCGCATAACTGCGGTCGGGTGCTTGTCGATGTTGGTTTCACCAACAATCTGCAACCTCAAGGTCACTAAGATGCTAGTTGACGGTGGGGCCGGCTTGAACCTGATCTCCTCCGCGGTGCTCCAGAAACACCAGATCCCTGACAGCGAGCTCGAAGGGACCGGTACATTTCAAGGAATCAACCCGGGAAGAACAAGCCGAAGGGAAAGATCACGTTGCCGGTAACATTTGGTAGCGAGCTGAACTTCAGGACTGAGAGGGTCACGTTTGACGTTGCTGACTTTCCATTACCTTACAATGGAATCCTTGGCCATCCGGCACTCGGCAAGTTCATGGCAGCCTCTCACTATGCGTACAACGTACTGAAAATGCCAGGCCCGATAAGTGTCATCTCTGTCCCTAGCGACAAGAAGGATGCTCTTATCTGTGCCGACAACATCTACCGGGAAGCAGCAGCCGCAGCAGAACGCAAGACACTTGCCGCTGAAGCTCCCAGGGGGAAGAAGAAGACCAAGTCCGGCAAGAGTTCTGATGCCCACTCCGGCAAGCGCAACTCTTCGGAGTGCTGCGCTACCGTCGAGGACGCACCATCGAGCTCCACCGGCAAGTGTAAGAAGGCAATGACAGCTCCACCTGAGACCAAGAAGGTGTCCGCCAAGGAGGACGGTGCTGGTGGTACCTTCACCATCAGCGCCACTCTTGACCCCAAATAGGAAAGCGCGCTCGTTACTTTCCTGCGGGCGAATGTCGACGTGTTTGCATGGCAACCGTCTGATATCCCCGGTGTTCCCAGGAAAGTAATTGAGCACCACCTTGCCGTCTGTCCTCATGCGCGGCCCGTTAAGCAGAAAGTCAGGAAACAGGCAGTGGAGCGCCAAGAATTCATCGCAGAAGAAATCAAGAAGTTGGAAGCAGTAGGCCTTGTCAGAGGAGTGCTCCATCCCACGTGGTTGGCCAATCATGTTGTCGTGCGCAAGGCTAACGAGAAATGGAGGCTTTGTGTTGACTTCACTGATGTTAATAAAGCTTGTCCCAAAGACCCATTTCCCTTGCCGTGCATTGACTAGATTGTTTACTCCACAGCCAGATGTGATTTGCTTTCATTTCTTCATGCATACTCAGGATACCATCAGATCTTCATGGCAGAAGAGGATGAAGAGAAAACCGCATTTATCACCCCGTGTGGCATGTCCTGCTTCATATGGATGCCTTTCGGTTTGAAGAATGCTGGTTCAACATTCGCAAGGGTAGTCCACCACGCTTTTGAGCCGCAGATGCACAGAAATGTGGAAGCCTACATGGATGACATAGTGGTCAAAAGCAAGAACAGGGCGACCCTGATTCAGGATTTAGACGAGACATTTGCAAATCTGCGCAGGATCAACCTCAAGCTTAACCCCGAGAAGTGCGTGTTTGGAGTCCCATCCGGCAAGCTTCTCGGGTTCTTCGTGTCTCAGCGGGGAATTGAAGCCAATCCCGACAAGATCAAGGCCATTGAGCAGATCGAAGCACCAAAGCGCGTCAAGGATGTACGAAGGCTTGCCGGTTGCGTGGCTACTCTCAGCAGGTTTATCTCTAGATCTACTGAGCGCGCCCTGCCATTTTTCAAAATTTTGAAAAAGGCAGGTCCAATGAAATGGACTCCGGAGGCGGAGGCTGCGCTACAGGACTTGAAGAGATACCTATCCTCCACTCCAATACTTGTCGCACCTAGGCCGCAAGAGAAGTTGCTGCTCTATATAGCGGCAACCAATCAAGTGGTTAGTGCTGCGTTAGTGGCGGAGAGGGAGGCAGATGATGAGCCAGCAACCACGGCAGATGCATCCAGCGACAAGCAGGGGGCTTCGCCGACAAGCTCTGGTCCCGACAGAGATGGATCTGCGCAGGAGCATGATAAGATGCAGAAGAGAATGGTGCAGCGTCTAGTTCACTTTGTCAGTTCCCTTCTACAGGGGGCTAGATCAAGGTACTCTGGTGTGCAGAAGTTGCTTTTCGGCCTCCTCATGGCCTCGAGAAAGCTGCGCCATTACTTCCAAGCACATGAGATCACAGTCGTCACTCGCTTTCCGCTGAAGAGGACACTACAAAACCCAGAAGCGACAGGCAGGATTGTCGAGTGGGCGCTGGAACTGTCAAGCTTTGGCCTCAAGTTTGAGAGCACTTCAACTATCCAAAGCAGAGCATTGGCAGATGTCAGGACCCTGACTCGATGTCACATCGATCTAGCCGGTAACACTTCATATCACTTTGCGGCCTCACGCACGGTGTTCCCACGGGTGTCGCCTTACCTTTGCCCGGGACCGTTTGCGCCTTTTGGCTCACGTATATGATAGTGTCGCTAGCATCCATATGATAAAGAGCCCGGGCTGACATGACTAGTCGTAAACTCAAAGTGGCACAGACTTACAGGGACAGGCATCCATGACCCAGCTTCGAACGTGTCGGTCATCAGCAAGTGGGTCCGGGCTGTAGCACTGGGCTAGCAGGACTCCGGTAAACCGGGCTGTAGCGGGCTAACAGGACTCCGGTACTCAAAGCGTGACATTTCCCCGAAGGGACAGACACAGGAACGAAGAAGGACACATGCCGGCTAGCCTAAGTGTTCCAGAGCAGTAGCACGCTACCGTGGCTCAGCGGTAACACTAGGAGACATTTCCCGGTAAGAGAGGCTACTAAAGATAAACAACTAGATAGTCAGATCCCACACATACCAAGCATTTCAATCATACACACAATATGCTCGATATGTGCAATACAACGAAGCATCACAACATGACTCTACGACACAAGTACTTTATTTAAGGCTCAGGGAGCCATACATAACATACACCAAGGTACGGGTCTCATGACCCAACATACAAGTCATATAGTCATACAAACCAGCAGCGGAAGTAACTTGTCTGAGTACAGACAACTAGTAAAATAAAAGAGGCTTGGAAAGCCTAGCTATACTACGTGGTCCTTCACAAGCTCAGGGTCACCACCTGGGTCTTTAGCCTACTCGTTGATGTCAACGTCTACATAGAACCCATCAGAAGGGGTTGCAGCGTCTTCTGTAAAAATGTAGATTATAGCAACATCAGTACAAAGGTACTCAGCAAGACTTACAACAGATCCTACATACATGCATATTATCAAGAAGGGTTGGTGGAGTTATTGCAGCAAGCCAGCTTTGACTCTTGGCTAGACTATCCTACGATACTCCAACTTGAAATGGTTTTGCGCACACGAGTCCACTACTCACCACTTCAATACACTACCGAGGATCCACCTCCGTCTTCCTACGGATAAGCCATCCTCGGCACTCACACTTATCTTGAGGCTTTTAGTAGTTTCCATTTACTTGTCTATGTACTGTATAGGCAACCAAGTAGTCCTTTACCGCGGACGCGGCTATTCGAATAGATCATGTTAACCCTGCAGGGGTGTACTCCTTCATACACGCTCTCACCACTTATCGTCGTTTACACGACACTCGGCAACCTTCAAGCGGAAGCCCAACGTGGGTGTCGGCCACGACCTACCTAATCACCTAAGCCTCCAGTCCAGGTTTATCGCCTATCCAGGTTCCATCCGCAGGGAGTCCGGCCGAGGTTTCCCATACGGCCCCGAACAATGTGAACAGGGTTCCCGAGATACCTAACGGGTATTCGATACACCGTGCCACGTACCTACCGCATCACAGCCCACCCCTACGGTCAGCGCTGTCCACGACCTCCAGTAGGCTACAAACACCAGAAACTACTTGCAACTCCTGGATGGAGAACTAGGGTGAGTAAGAAGCCGAGAGGGTCCATTGGTTTCGGGCCCAATGCATGGTAGTAGCTGATTCTTAAATCACACATACAGATCTCAGTGCTTAAGGTCGGCTTCAATGAAACAACCCACCATGTACTCCTACATGGCCTCTCATCGATACCTTTACCAAAACGTGTTCACCACACCACTCTCATTACCGACATAATCATTTCACTCTAGCCCATCACCCAGATGAACCAGACCTGACACGACTCTAAGCATAGCAGGCATAGCAAGGTAGGAACAACACATACATATGGCTCAATCAACTCCTACACATGCTAGTGGGTTTCATCTAGTTACTGTGGCAATGACAGGTCATGCAGAGGAAAATGGGTTCAACTACCGTAGCACACAGCAGTTTGAAACGCGTTGTCTTAATGCAGTAAAAGAGAGCAGGAGCGAGAACATGGGATTGTATCGATATGATCAAATGGTTGGTTGCTTGCCTGATGGTTCGATGCACTGATACGGTTCTTCATTAGGGTAATCACGGTACTCCTCGGAGGCAGAACCTGTCGCAAAGGACACCGATACACAACCATCACCAAACAATGTGCAACAATATGATGCATGCATGAAACATAGCAATATGAGTGTGTTGGGCTAATGCAACTAAGAACAGAGGGGTTTGAACAAATTTGAATCAAGGATTCAAATTTCAAACTCAAACATGGCCTCTGAAAGTGCTTTTCCTTGTTCTGCTTGAAACATCAATTTAACTTGTTTGATCATGCATGAAAATAGTACAGATGGATAGATTGGATTTTTCTGATCATTTTTCATATATAAATTGTCCAATTTGGAGTTACAGAATAAAAGTTATGAATTTTTGAAGTTTAAATAATATTCTGGAATTTCCTGATTTAAATTAAATCCAGAAATTATAATTATTGCGCCAGCATGACGTCAGCATGACGTCAGTAGTCAACTGCGGCTGGCTGGGGTCAAACCTGACGTGTGGGGGCCACACGTCAGTGACAGGGGGGGTTTAACAGGGTTAGTTTAATCCTAATTAGGGGTTAGTGGCGCTGGGGCCCACTGGTCAGTGTCAGGGGGTTAACTAACAGTGGTTAGCACTAATCCTAATTAGCTACAGGGCTGGGCCCACCTGTCACGGACTCAGGAGGCCTGCCGTGGTCAAAGTGGGTCAAACCCACCGGCGACGTGACGCCGGCGAGGCCCGAGACGGCGGCGCGATGCGGGATCGCGCTACAGGGCACAGGCGAGGCCGTGCTTGGGCTCGTTGGAGAGCTCTTTCTCCCGCGCGTCGAACGGTGGTGGTGGCCGAGCCTGGGGTGGCCGGTACCGTCGACGGCGAGCTCGTGAGCGGCGGCCGGAGTTCGGGTGCGGTCGGAGTCGGCGTTGCAGGGTGTTTGGGGAGGCGTTTGTGCGTGCTGCGTGCTCCTAGTGAGGCGTGGAGCACGATAGTGTGCTCGGTTGGGCGCTACGGTGACCGTGGCCACGACGGCGACATCGCCGGCGGCGTGGAGCTCTCGGCCAAGGTGGGGCTAAGGCCTAGAGGTCGAAGGAGACCAGGGGAGAAGGGGGAAACGACTCGGGGGCTCACCGCGGTTGCAGTGGGCGTCGAAGCGGGCTCGGAGACGCGCTGGAGACGGCGAATTCGACGGCGATGATGGTCGGAGCCCGAAGAGGGGAACGGCGACGTGGCAGCGATGCAGGGCTTCCGGAGGCCCGTGGAGCGGTGGGGAGGAAGAGGGGGTTGTGGCGGAGCTTCTGAGCTAGTCGAGGGAGCGAGGGGTGGCCGGAGACGGCTGCTATGGCGAACGGCGGCGACGGTGGTGTTCGGCCGTGTGAGAGAGAGAGCGAGGGAGAGGAGGGAAGAGCCGAGGGCGAGTGAGAGAGAGCAGGGGGGAGGCGTGGCATCGTCCGGGGCATCGAGCGAGGAGGGGAGGGCAGGCAAGCAGGGAGAGAGGTGGCGTGGCGCGGTGGCGCGCGCGCGCCGGCCACACTCCCCTCCCTCTGTCGAGGACGAAGATGATAGAGGAGGGAGGTGGGCTGGGCCGGCTGCTGGCTGGGCCGGCCAGCTGGCTGGGCTGCACAGGGAGGAGCCCAGGTAAGCTTCTCCCTTTTTTTTATTTTTCTGTTTTCAAATTTCTGACATTTGTTTTGATTTAAAAAAAATATTAAATCATTTATTTAACTTATGCCAATTTTTGCAGGAGCTAGATATATTATTCCAGAGCTCCTTTATAAATGGCATAATATTTGGACATATATTAATATATATAATTAATATATTTCCAATGCAAATATTTATGCATTAATTCCAAAAGCCCAAAATAAATACCTATGAGCTCTTAAAAATATTGGTTTGATTTTTATCTCTGTCCAATATTTTCAGAGAGCCACATGAGCATTTTCTTGGACCCTTTTGGAGAAATTTTTATTTGGATCATTTTCAAATGATTCTGAGGGTTCACAGATCCCCATTTCAAGTTTCTGATGAAAGAGTAAACATGATGCAACACTCTAATGCATGACTAGCTAGGGTGTGACAACTCACCCCCACTCAAAAGAATCTCGTCCCGAGATTTGGGTTCCTCCGGGAAGAAGGCGGAGTACTCGAGTCGAAGACGATCCTCCCTTTCCCAAGTTGCTTCATCCTCAGAATGGTGCGACCATTGTACTTTGAGGAACTTGATGTTCTGACGTCGGGTGATACGTTCGGCCTGATCGAGGATACGAACAGGGTACTCTCGATATGTAAGATTATCTTGGAGATCAAGCGTTTCGTGGTCCACTTCACGGATAGGATCCGAGAAGCAACGCCTGAGTTGAGAAACGTGGAAGACATCGTGGACTCTGGAGAGATGCGGAGGTAGTTCCAGCTGGTAGGCAACTTCTCCTCGTTTGGCGAGAATGCGAAAAGGTCCAATGTAACGAGGAGCCAATTTGCCTTTGATACCGAAACGATGGGTTCCCTTCAGAGGGGTGACCCGAAGATAAGCCTTCTCGTCAACCTCGAAAGTCATAGCCTTATGCTTTCGGTCATATTGACTCTTTTGACGGGATTGGGCTGTTTTCAACTTTTCACGAACGATACGAACTTGTTCTTCTGCTTCCTGAATCATGTCCGGGCCAAAGAATTGTCTTTCCCCGGTCTCTGACCAGTTAAGGGGTGTTCGACACCGTCGTCCATAGAGAACTTCAAAAGGGGCTTTACCCAAGCTAGATTGATAGCTGTTGTTATAAGCGAATTCGGCAAATGGAAGGCACTTCTCCCAGTCCATCCCGAATGAGATAACCGAGGCTCGAAGCATGTCTTCTAGAATCTGGTTGACGCGTTCCACTTGACCACTCGACTGAGGGTGGAAGGCGGTGCTAAAGGAGAGACGGGTTCCCATAGCATTTTGGAAACTTTCCCAAAATCGAGAGGTGAAAAGACTTCCTCGATCCGAGTTAATTTCCAAAGGAACACCATGGAGGGACACTATTCGGGAGATGTATAAGTCTGCCAATTGACTAGCGGTTATACTCTCACGAACAGATAGGAAATGGGCTACTTTGGAAAGACGATCGACAACGACGAAGATAGCATTATTCCCTCTCTTGGTCCTGGGAAAACCGGTAATGAAATCCATACCAATTTTATCCCATTTCCATTCAGGAATAGCTAAGGGTTGAAGGGTGCCAGCAGGCCGTTGGTGCTCTGCTTTTACACGACGACAAACGTCGCAATTAGCAATATACTGAGCAATTTCTCTCTTCATCCTAGTCCACCAGAACCTCTGGCGTAGGTCCTGATACATCTTAGTACTACCGGGATGAATAGTGAGAGGAGATTCATGAGCCTCCTTAAGGATCAACTGCCGTAGATGCTGGTTCTTGGGAACCACTAGACGGTTCTCAAAGTACACAACACCATGATCATTTGTGGAGAAACAACTAGCACCTCCGCTAGCAATGTTCTCCTTGATCTTAGCTATTCCCTTATCTCGCTTCTGGGCAGCAATGATTTGATCCGTAAGAGTAGGTTTCGCCACCAAGGTGGAGAGAAATCCTTGAGGAACAATGTGAAGGTTAAGCTTCCGAAATTCCTCATGGAGAAGCGGTTGACTTTGTTGTAACATCAGATTGTTACAATAAGATTTACGACTTAGCGCATCAGCCATGACGTTGGCTTTCCCTGGGGTGTAAGTTATTCCTAAGTCGAAGTCTGTGATCAATTCAACCCAACGTCTCTGCCTGAGATTCAAATCCGGTTGGGTGAAAATATACTTCAGACTTTGGTGATCAGTGAATATTTCGCAACGATTACCGAGGAGGTAATGTCGCCAGGTCTTAAGTGCATAGACTACGGCTGCAAGCTCTAGATCATGAGTAGGATAATTCTCCTCATGTGGGTGCAATTGCCGTGAAGCGTAGGCAATTACGTGTCGATCTTGCATGAGAATGCAACCTAGTCCTTGTCGCGAGGCGTCGCAGTAGATAACAAAGTCCTTAGAGAAGTCTGGCGGTACCAGTACGGGAGCAGAAGTCAGGCGTCTTTTCAGTTCCTGAAAGCTGTGCTCACATTGTGGAGTCCACTCGAACTTTTCAGTACGGGGACGCACTGGAGACGGCGAATTCGACGGCGACGGTGGTCGGAGCCCGAAGAGGGGAACGGCGACGTGGCGGCGATGCAGGGCTTCCGGGGAGCTGTGGAGCGGTGGGGAGGAAGAGGGAGTCGTGGCGGAGCTCGTGAGCTAGTCGGGGGAGCGAGGGGTGGTCGGAGACGGTGGCTATGGCGAACGGCGGCGAGTGTGGTGTTCGGCCGGGCGAGAGAGAGAGCGAGGGAGAGGAGAGGAGAGCCGGGGGAGAGTGAGAGAGAGCAGGGGGGAGGGCGTGGCGTCGTCCAGGGAGTCGAGCGAGGAGGGGAGGCCAGGCAAGCAGGCGAGCAGGTGGCGTGGCGCGGTGGCCGTGCGCGCGCGCCGGCCACACTCCCCTCCCTCTGTCGGGGCGAAGACGACAGAGGAGGGAGGTGGGCTGGGCCGGCTGCCGGCTGGGCCACACAGTGGAGGAGCCCAGGTAAGCTCCTCCTGTTATATATTTTTCTGTTTTTGTTTTATTTAATATATCTGCAACTTTGTTGAATTAAATAAAATACCTAGGCAAGTTCAAAAATCACCAAACTATTCCTGGCCCATAGTTGGATTATTTCCAACATGAAACATTTTAGTTTGGAGATATTTGAGCATTTAAATATTTTATATTATTTTAAATGCCCAAATTCAAATATTTATGAATTAATTCAAAAACCCTAAGATGGCCTAGGAAAATGTGCACCACTTTTGGCAGAGGTTCTGAACCAAGACAAAAATGATGGGCATTTTAGAAGGGCATTTCAGGTTCATTGAAAATTATTTTAGTAAACCCTAGTTGGTTTCAGAGGGGACTGGGGGTTCTGTCATCCCCATTTCAAGTTTCTGATGAAAGAGTAACCATGATGCAACACTCTAATGCATGACTAGCTAGGTTGTGACAACTCACCCCCACTCAAAAGAATCTCGTCCCGAGATTTGGGTTCCTCCGGGAAGAAGGCGGGGTACTCGAGTCGAAGACGATCCTCCCTTTCCCAAGTTGCTTCATCCTCAGAATGGTGCGACCATTGAACCTTGAGAAACTTGATATTATGACGTCGGGTGGTACGTTCGGCCTGATCGAGGATACGAACGGGGTACTCTCGATATGTAAGATTATCTTGGAGATCAAGCGTTTCGTGGTCCACTTCACGGATAGGATCCGAGAAGCAACGCCTGAGTTGAGAAACGTGGAAGACATCGTGAACTCTGGAGAGGTGCGGAGGTAGTTCCAACTGGTAGGCAACTTCTCCTTGTTTGGCAAGAATGCGAAAAGGTCCAATGTAACGAGGAGCCAATTTGCCTTTGATACCGAAACGATGGGTTCCCTTCAGAGGGGTGACCCGAAGATAAGCCTTCTCGTCAACCTCGAAAGTCATAGCCTTATGTTTTCGGTCATATTGACTCTTTTGACGAGATTGGGCTGTTTTCAACTTTTCACGAACGATACGAACTTGTTCTTCTGCTTCCTGAATCATATCCGGGCCAAAGAATTGTCTTTCCCCGGTTTCTGACCAGTTAAGGGGTGTTCGACACCGTCGTCCATAGAGAACTTCAAAAGGGGCTTTACCCAAGCTAGATTGATAGCTGTTGTTGTAAGCGAATTCGGCAAATGGAAGGCACTTCTCCCAGTCCATTCCGAATGAGATAACAGAGGCTCGAAGCATGTCTTCTAGAATCTGGTTGACGCGTTCCACTTGACCACTCGACTGAGGGTGGAAGGCGGTGCTAAAGGAGAGACGGGTTCCCATAGCATTTTGGAAACTTTCCCAAAATCGAGAGGTGAAAAGACTTCCTCGATCCGAGTTAATTTCCAAAGGAACACCATGGAGGGACACTATTCGGGAGATGTATAAGTCTGCCAGCTGACTAGCGGTTATACTCTCACGAACAGGTAGGAAATGGGCTACTTTGGAAAGACGATCGATAACGACGAAAATAGCATTATTCCCTCTCTTGGTCCTGGGAAAACCGGTAATGAAATCCATACCAATTTTATCCCATTTCCATTCAGGAATAGCTAAGGGTTGAAGGGTGCCAGCAGGCCGTTGGTGCTCTGCTTTAACACGACAACAGACGTCGCAATTTGCAATATACTGAGCAATTTCTCTCTTCATCCTAGTCCACCAGAACCTCTGGCGTAGGTCCTGATACATCTTAGTACTACCGGGATGAATGGTGAGAGGAGATTCATGAGCTTCCTTAAGGATCAAACGCCTCAGGTTTCGCACTTTGGGAACCACTAGCCGATTCCCGAAGTATACGACCCCTTGATCATTAATGGAGAAGCAATTCGCAATTCCTTTCTGAATGTTTCTCTTGATGCGGGAGATTCCCGGATCTACCTTCTGTGCTTTGATAATCTGATCCGTAAGGGTAGGTTTTGCCACCAAGGTGGAAAGAAAACCTTGAGGAACAATGTGAAGGTTAAGCTTCCGAAATTCCTCATGGAGAAGCGGTTGACTTTGTTGTAACATCAGGTTGTTACAATAAGATTTACGACTTAGCGCATCAGCCATGACGTTGGCTTTCCCTGGGGTGTAGGTTATTCCTAAATCGAAATCTGTGATCAATTCAACCCAACGTCTTTGCCTGAGATTCAGATCTGGTTGGGTGAAAATGTACTTCAGGCTTTGGTGATCAGTGAATATTTCGCAACGATTACCGAGGAGGTAATGTCGCCAGGTCTTAAGTGCATAGACTACGGCTGCAAGCTCTAGATCATGAGTAGGATAATTCTCCTCATGTGGGTGCAATTGCCGTGAAGCGTAGGCAATTACATGTCGATCTTGCATAAGGATGCAACCTAGTCCTTGTCGCGAGGCGTCGCAGTAGATAACAAAGTCTTTGGAGAAGTCTGGCGGTACCAGTACGGGAGCAGAAGTCAGGCGTCTTTTCAGTTCCTGAAAGCTGTGCTCACATTCTGGAGTCCATTCGAACTTCTTATCTTTCTTGAGGAGTTCGGTTAGAGGTTTGGCAACCTTGGAGAAGTTCTCGACAAAGCGACGACAATAGCTCGCTAAGCCTAGAAAACTCCGAACTTGCTTGACCGATTCAGGTGGAGTCCAATTAAGGACGGCTTGAACTCGCTCGGGGTTAACAGCAATACCTTTACCAGATATTACATGACCCAGATAGGTCACTTCTGACAACCAGAATTCACATTTCGAAAATTTGGCATAAAGGCGATGCTCTCGAAGTTTCTTCAACACTAGCCTTAAATGTTCGGCATGTTCTTCCTCGTTCTTGGAGTAGATGAGTATATCATCGAGGTAAACCACGACGAATTTATCCAAATACTCCATGAAGATTGAGTTCATTAACCGAGAAAAGGTGGCTGGAGTGTTGGTTAAACCGAAGGGCATGACGGTGTACTCGTATTGGCCATAACGAGTAACAAAGGCCGTTTTAGGAATGTCCCCGTTTCTGATTTTGATTTGATGGTAGCCCAACCTCAAATCCATCTTGGAGAAGACTGAGGATCCAGCGAGCTGATCATACAGGTCGTTGATCCTGGGAAGTGGATATTTGTTCTTGATGGTGACCAAATTGACAGGTCGGTAATCTACAACCATCCGGTCCGTACCATCCTTCTTCTTGACGAATAGGACGGGGCAAGCCCACGGAGAAGAGCTAGGTCGGATGAAACCCTTCTTCAAGGACTCATCGAGTTGTTTCTTAAGCTCGGCTAGTTCTAGGGGTGCCATCTTATAAGGTCTTCTAGCAATCGGAACGGTTCCTGGAATGAGGTCTATTACGAACTCAACATCCCTGTCAGGTGGAACACCTGGCAATTCCTCTGGGAAAACATCCGGAAAGTCACGGACCACCGGAACGTCCTCAAGGTCTGGCAAGGGGCTGGCGTTAAGAGAATATAATTGTCGCTTGGCTAATCAGGTCAAGACATTGACTATCTTGCCCGAAGGGTGAGTGAGTTGAACAGTCCTAGAGAAGCAATCAATTTTTGCATGATGAGCTGACATCCAGTCCATACCCAAAATGATATTAATATCTGAAAATTTAAGGGCTATCAAAGATGCAAGGAAAACAAGTCTGTCGACTTGGATTTCATTTCCATGGCTTACTCTAGAAGTTTGCCATTTGGATCCCGGAGTTTGAATTACCATAGAGGTTGGCATATCACCGAATGCGACGTTATGCAAACGAGCATAATTTTCAGATATAAAAGAATGAGAGGCTCCTGTATCGAAAAGAACAGATGCCGGGTGGCAATTGACAAGAAGCGTACCGAGAACGACGTTGGGATCCTCTTGAGCTTCTTCGGCAGAGATACAGTTGACATGGCCACGTGAAGCGGTGACCGGTTTGGCGTGGAATATTTTCCCTGTCGGCTTGCCACGGCCAACAGCTTTAGCAGACTGGTTGGGGTTGGTCTGGGGACACTCACGCATATAGTGACCAGATTCCCCACACTTAAAACAAGTCACGGAACTTGTACGTGGAGGAGCATTGTTGGTTGGACCCCCATAGGGCTTGGCCGGTGCAGACTGTTGAACAGGGCGAGGCGCCTGGAAAGATGGCCTCGGTGTGAACCTGGGTGGCAGGGCGGTGTTGGGTACCCACACGTGGCGCTTCTGAGGACCAGCACCGGATGAGGAACCCATATCACGGCCATGTTTGCGTGTTGCGTCATAGTCAGTCTGACCAGTTTCAGCACTGATGGCTTTGTTGACAAGTTTCTGGAAGGATGTGCACTCATGCAGACGGAGGTCACGGCGAAGCTCAGGACTAAGGCCCTTACGGAACCTTGCTTGCTTCTTGGCGTCAGTAGAAACTTCCTCGGTTGCATATCGTGCGAGGTTACCAAACTCCCTGCTGTAAACATCCACAGAAAGTCGGCCTTGGGTGAAACTGCAAAATTCTTCACGTTTACGGCCCATGAGACCCTCCGGAATGTGATGTTCACGGAAAGCCTCGCTGAATTCAGCCCACGTAGTGACATGGCCCGCTGGGCGCATAGCTCCAAAGTTCTCCCACCATAGACTGGCGGGGCCTTCAAGATGATATGCAGCAAAGGTGACCTTGTCAGCCTCCGCTACCAGCGCGGAACGCAGTTTGTGAGCAATACTGCGAAGCCAGTCATCAGCGTCGAGAGGCTCGACGGAGTGGTGGAACGTGGGTGGATGTAATTTGATGAAATCACTGAGTGACACCACGTTAGTCCTCTGATGGTGTGCTGTATTCTGTTCAATACGCTCCAACAAACGGTTGGTCTCCCGCTTGTTTCTCTCAGCTTCCATCAAACTTATAAGGTACTACTGATTAGTAACACGTGATCCTAATAGAGAGAACAGATCCTAATTCCTTAACCCCCGGTAGAAGAATGGACTGACTCAGATCAGAATGTCATAAGATAGAGAAGTAAAAAGATCCTTACGTTCCAACCCACAAACAATTCCCCTACATATAACTAAAGAATTTCTAGACTCAACATCGACCAGTTTGGCTTGAAGAACCTACAGGCAGTCCGGCTCTGATGCCAACGCTGTCAGGACCCCGACTCGATGTCACATCGATCTAGCCGGTAACACTTCATATCACTTTGCGGCCTCACGCACGGTGTTCCCACGGGTGTCGCCTTACCTTTGCCCGGGACCGTTTGCGCCTTTTGGCTCACGTATATGATAGTGTCGCTAGCATCCATATGATAAAGAGCACGGGCTGACATGACTAGTCGTAAACCCAAAGTGGCACAGACTTACAGGGACAGGCATCCATGACCCAGCTTCGAACGTGTCGGTCATCAGCAAGTGGGTCCGGGCTGTAGCACTGGGCTAGCAGGACTCCGGTAAACCGGGCTGTAGCGGGCTAACAGGACTCCGGTACTCAAAGCGTGACATTTCCCCGAAGGGACAGACACAGGAACGAAGAAGGACACATGCCGGCCAGCCTAAGTGTTCCAGAGCAGTAGCACGCTACCGTGGCTCAGCGGTAACACTAGGAGACATTTCCCGGTAAGAGAGGCTACTAAAGATAAACAACTAGATAGTCAGATCCCACACATACCAAGCATTTCAATCATACACACAATATGCTCGATATGTGCAATACAACGAAGCATCACAACATGACTCTACGACACAAGTACTTTATTTAAGGCTCAGGGAGCCATACATAACATACACCAAGGTACGGGTCTCATGACCCAACATACAAGTCATACAGTCATACAAACCAGCAGCGGAAGTAACTTGTCTGAGTACAGACAACTAGTAAAATAAAAGAGGCTTGGAAAGCCTAGCTATACTACGTGGTCCTTCACAAGCTCAGGGTCACCACCTGGGTCTTTAGCCTACTCGTTGATGTCAACGTCTACATAGAACCCATCAGAAGGGGTTGCAGCGTCTTCTGTAAAAATGTAGATTATAGCAACATGAGTACAAAGGTACTCAGCAAGACTTACATCAGATCCTACATACATGCATAGTATCAAGAAGGGTTGGTGGAATTATTGCAGCAAGCCAGCTTTGACTCTTGGCTAGGCTATCCTACGATACTCCAACTTGAAATGGTTTTGCGCACACGAGTCCACTACTCACCAATTCAATACACTACCGAGGATCCATCTTCGTCTTCCTACGGAAGAGCCATCCTCGGCACTCACACTTGTCTTGAGGCTTTTAGTAGTTTCCATTTACTTGTCTATGAACTGTATAGGCAACCAAGTAGTCCTTTACCGCGGACGCGGCTATTCGAATAGATCATGTTAACCCTGCAGGGGGTACTTCTTCATACACGCTCTCTCCACTTACCGTCGTTTACACGACATGTACTCGGCAACCTTCAAGCGGAAGCCCAACGTGGGTGTCGGCCACGACCTACCTAATCACCTAAGCCTCCAGTCCAGGTTTATCGCCTATCCAGGTTCCATCCGCAGGGAGTCCGGCCGAGGTTTCCCATATGGCCCCGAACGATGTGAACAGGGTTCCCGAGATACCTAACGGGTATTCGGTACACCCGGCCACGTACCTACCGCATCACAGCCCACCCCTACGGTCAGCGCTGTCCACGGCCTCCAGTAGGCTACAAACACCAGAAACTACTTGCAACTCCTGGACGGAGAACTAGGGTGAATAAGAAGCCGAGAGGGTCCATTGGTTTCGGGCCCAATGCATGGTAGTAGCTGATTCTTAAATCACACATACAGATCTCAGTGCTTAAGGTCGGCTTCAATGAAACAACCCACCATGTACTCCTACATGGCCTCTCATCGATACCTTTACCAATTCGTGTTCACCACACCACTCTCATTACCGACATAATCATTTCACTCTAGCCCATCACCCAGATGAACCAGACCTGACACGACTCTAAGCATAGCAGGCATAGCAAGGTAGGAACAACACATACATATGGCTCAATCAACTCCTACACATGCTAGTGGGTTTCATCTAGTTACTGTGGCAATGACAGGTCATGCAGAGGAAAATGGGTTCAACTACCGTAGCACACAGCAGTTTGAAACGCGTTGTCTTAATGCAGTAAAAGAGAGCAGGAGCGAGAACATGGGATTGTATCGATATGATCAAATGGTTGGTTGCTTGCCTGATGGTTCGATGCACTGATACGGTTCTTCGTTAGGGTAATCACGGTACTCCTCGGAGGCAGAACCTGTCGCAAAGGACACCAATACACAACCATCACCAAACAATGTGCAACAATATGATGCATGCATGAAACATAGCAATATGAGTGTGTTGGGCTAATGCAACTAAAACCAGAAGGGTTTGAACAAATTTGAATCATAGATTCAAATTTCAAACTCAAACATGGCCTCTTAAAGTGCTTTTCCTTGTTCTGCTTGAAACTTCAATTTACTTGTTTGATCATGCATGAAAATAGTACAGATGGATAGATTGGATTTTTCTGATCATTTTTCATATATAAATTGTCCAATTTGGAGTTACAGAATAAAAGTTATGAATTTTTGAAGTTTAAATAATATTCTGGAATTTCCTGATTTAAATTAAATCCAGAAATTATAATTATTGCGCCAGCATGACGTCAGCATGACGTCAGTAGTCAACTGCGGCTGGCTGGGGTCAAACCTGACGTGTGGGGGCCACACGTCAGTGACAGGGGGGGTTTAACAGGGTTAGTTTAATCCTAATTAGGGGTTAGTGGCGCTGGGGCCCACTGGTCAGTGTCAGGGGGTTAACTAACAGTGGTTAGCGCTAATCCTAATTAGCTACAGGGCTGGGCCCACCTGTCAGGGACTCAGGGGGGTCCTGCCGTGGTCAAAGTGGGTCAAACCCACCGGCGATGTGACGCCGGCGAGGCCCGAGACGGCGGCGCGATGCGGGATCGCGCTACAGGGCACAGGCGAGGCCGTGCTTGGGCTCGTTGGAGAGCTCTTGCTCCCGCGCGTCGAACGGTGGTGGTGGCCGAGCCTGGGGTGGCCGGTACCGTCGACGGCGAGCTCGTGAGCGGCGGCCGGAGTTCGGGTGCGGTCGGAGTCGACGTTGCAGGGTGTTTGGGGAGGCGTTGGTGCGTGCTGCGTGCTCCTAGTGAGGCGTGGAGCACGATAGTGTGCTCGGTTGGGCGCTACGGTGACCGTGGCCATGACGGCGACATCGCCGGCGGCGTGGAGCTCTCGGCCAAGGTGGGCTAAGGCCTAGAGGTCGAAGGAGACCAGGGGAGAAGGGGGAAACGACTCGGGGGCTCACCGCGGTTGCAGTGGGCGTCGAAGCGGGCTCGGAGACGCGCTGGAGACGGCGAATTCGACGGCGATGATGGTCGGAGCCCGAAGAGGGGAACGGCGACGTGGCGGCGATGCAGGGCTTCCGGAGGCCCGTGGAGCGGTGGGGAGGAAGAGGGGGTTGTGGCGGAGCTTCTGAGCTAGTCGGGGGAGCGAGGGGTGGCCGGAGACGGCTGCTATGGCGAACGGCGGCGACGGTGGTGTTCGGCCGTGTGAGAGAGAGAGCGAGGGAGAGGAGGGAAGAGCCGAGGGCGAGTGATAGAGAGCAGGGGGGGAGGCGTGGCGTCGTCCGGGGCATCGAGCGAGGAGGGGAGGGCAGGCAAGCAAGGAGAGAGGTGGCGTGGCGCGGTGGCGCGCGCGCGTGCCGGCCACACTCCCCTCCCTCTGTCGAGGACGAAGACGACAGAGGAGGGAGGTGGGCTGGGCCGGCTGCTGGCTGGGCCGGCCAGCTGGCTGGGCTGCACAGGGAGGAGCCCAGGTAAGCTTCTCCCTTTTTTTTTATTTTTCTGTTTTCAAATTTCTGACATTTGTTTTGATTTCAAAAAAATATTAAATCATTTATTTAACTTATGCCAATTTTTGCAGGAGCTAGATATATTATTCCAGAGCTCCTTTATAAATGGCATAATATTTGGACATATATTAATATATATAATTAATATATTTCCAATGCAAATATTTATGCATTAATTCCAAAAGCCCAAAATAAATACCTATGAGCTCTTAAAAATATTTGTTTGATTTTTATCTCTGTCCAATATTTTCAGAGAGCCACATGAGCATTTTCTTGGACCCTTTTGGAGAAATTTTTATTTGGATCATTTTCAAATGATTCTGAGGGTTTCACAGATCCCCATTTCAAGTTTCTGATGAAAGAGTAAACATGATGCAACACTCTAATGCATGACTAGCTAGGGTGTGACAGCAGTGTTCATAGCAGAGTGGACGCCAACACCAGATGAAGAAATTCCAGAGACGAGCATCCCCGTCAAAGAGGCAAGCAAAGAGTGGCTGATGTACTTTGATGGTGCCTTCTCACTGCAAGGCGCCGGTGCGGGCGTGCTGCTTGTCGCACCCACCGGAGAGCACCTCAAGTACGTAGTCCAGATGCACTTTCCCAAGGAGCAAGCAACCAACAATACTGCAGAGTATGAAGGATTGCTTGCCGGTCTCAGAATTGCAGCAGACCTTGGGATCAAGAAGCTCATTGTCAGGGGTGACTCACAGCTTGTCGTCCGCCAAGTGAACAAGAACTACCAGAGTCCATTGATGGAAGCATATGTTGATGAAGTGAGGAAGCTAGAAGAGCACTTTGACGGCCTACAGATGGATCATATCCCAAGAGCTCAGAATAACATTGCTGATGGCCTGTCAAAGTGCGCGGCACTAAAGTTACCTGTGGAACCAGGGATCTTTGTGCTCAAGTTGACTCAACCATCCGTAACACCATCAACTGGACAAAGCAAGAAGAGGAAGTTGATTTCTGGTGACTACTTTCCGGCAGAGCTCCCCGAAGCCGCCGCCAAGAAAGTCCCCAAGATCAACACCAAGGTTGTTGAGGGGCAGTCTGCTCCGGCAAGCCTTATGGTTTGTTCCGTTGAAGCAGACGCTCCCGACAAGTTTTGCTCCGGCAAGCTTGCCGGGGAACATCAAGCTCCGGCAGGGCCGCAAGTCCTTGCCGTGGAAGCGGATGTTCTCGCAGCAGCAGATGTGCCTTTAGTCCTTGTTGTCGAGCCACAAGCTCCAGCATGCGCACAGCAGATTGTCCATTTCCTTCAGACAGGAGAACTTCCCAAGAGCAAGAAGAAGCGAAAAAAGTAGCCCAGCAGTGAAGTATGTACCAGTTTGTCGATAGCATACTGTACAGAAGACGACTCAACGGTGTGAAATTGAAGTGTATTTGCCGGGAAGATGGACAAAAGCTGTTGGCAGAGATGCATGGAGGCATATGTGGCCACCACATTGGCGCAAGAGCACTTGCCGGCAAAGCTTTCCGGCAAGGTTTCTTTTGGCCGACAGCCCTCCAGGATGCAACTGCACAAGTAACCAAGTGTGAAGCGTGCCAGTTCCACTCCAAACAGATACACCAGCCAGCTCAAGCTCTCCAGACGATCCCTTTATCCTGGCCATTTTCGGTCTGGGGGCTCGATATCCTCGGCCCTTTCCCCCGAGCTGTCGGGGGCTTTGAGTACTTGTACGTCGCAATCGACAAGTTCACAAAGTGGCCGGAAGTGCAGCCAGTGAGGAAGGTGACAGCACAGTCAGCAGTCAAGTTCTTCAGGTCAATTGTTTGCCGTTTTGGGATCCCTAACAGGATCATCACCGACAACGGCATGCAATTCACGAGCCGCACCTTCATGCAGTATGTCCAAGACCTCGGCGCCAAGGTCTGCTTCACTTCTGTTGCTCATCCAAGAAGCAACGGTCAAGCAGAGAGGGCAAATGCTGAAGTGTTGCGCGGGCTCAAGACCAGAACTTTCGACAGGCTGCGCAAGTGCGGAAGAAACTGGATCGAGGAGCTGCCGGTGGTTCTTTGGTCTATCAGAACGACGCCAAATCGAGCCACTGGCAAGACGCCTTTCGCTCTAGTCTATGGAGCAGAGGCAGTTCTCCCCACGGAACTCGTATACGGATCGCCTCGAGTGCTCGCTTATGATGAGCTTGAGCAAGAACAGCTGCAACAAGACGACGCGCTGCTCCTTGAGGAAGATCGTCTTCAGGCTGCTGTACGAGCTTCTCGATACCAGCAAGCTTTGCGCCGCTACCATAGCCGCAAAGTTAAAGCCAGAAGCTTCGAGGAAGGCGACCTTGTTCTTCGGCGCGTTCAGTCCGCCAAGAATTCCAACAAGTTGACGCCGAAGTGGGAAGGCCCTTATCGGGTGAAACGAGTCACAAGGCCCGGCGCTGTCCGCCTTGAGACCGAAGATGGCATTCCGATGAGCAACTCCTGGAACATAGAACATCTTCGTAAGTTTTTCCCGTAGGGCGCGGTTGCCGGAACCTGTTTCGGCAAACACCTTTTGTACAAGTCTTGCCGTTGTTGCATATAATCCTTTGTACAAAGCCGGGCGCAGATCCCGTGCATAAATAGAACCCCATGTGCTCCGCACAACTTGTCCATTTCATGCATTAGTTTCTTTCTTGCATGCGTTATCTGACACTTTGTGCAGCACCTACATCCGGTAAGCAATAACGAGCCGAAGGGCTCCATATCATTATTTTCTCTTCTTTCTTCTTTTTCAACAAAGGAAAAGAAGGTTCCCTCGCACACAAGTTTGCCGGGGGGGAAGGAGAAGATTGTGGTATGGACCAGGTGTCGTTCAAGCAAAGTTTTGCCTTGCCGGGAAGCAAACGACAGAAAAGCTAAGTTGCCAAAGTTTGAGCAATCAATTTTTAAATTTTTTGAGTTATCTTCCTCGAACGACCCTGCTTTGTATGGAAAACCTGTGCGCGGAGGAACCAACTCGTGGCTAGTTGCACCCTTACTTTGTTTCGAGTCCGCTCAACAACTTAAGTGTGCTGCATCTAGTCGCGACAAGGTTTCTTATCGGAAGCAGCGCCGCCAGCAGGCTGCTGACATTCCGCACTCAGCGCTCACGGCTCGGGCGCCTGCGCCGACAAGTTCCCTAGAAGCGTAGGGTAAAAACATACAAAGGAAAGAATCTAGTAGAGGAAATAACATAGCAATTGTTAACAGAAATAAATTTATATTACAAGATAACTTGTCGCAGCTCTAACAAACTGTTTTCATAACATGATTAGCAGCGACAAGGGAAAAGAAGAAATGGGCGGCCTAGTCTACGCGGTCGCCCTCAACCCTCTTGATCTCGCTCACCTTGTCCACAATGGGTGCGACAAGGGCCTTGATTGCATCCCGATCAGCGTCTGGCGGCAAGGACTTGAGGACGTTGGTGAAGCTGAGGCCTGGATTGCGGAAGCCCACCTTCATCAGCACTTTCTGGAGAACCCCGGCGTAGATTTTGCGCGACTCGTCGGCCAGCTGCTTTGGGATCCTTTCCCGGAGCCGCTGGAGTGCCGTCGCCACGCCCTTGAAGAATAGTCTGAGCTTGACGCTGGGTTGGAGATTCTCGTCGGAGGGATACCCAAAGTCCTCCATCCCCAGCTGCGCCAGCTCCTCGTTGATGACTGCGGCAATATTCACCAGACCCTCGGTCCAGTGCTCCACAGTATCTCTGAACGAGTTCTGGGTAACTGCAAAGCTCTCCAGCAGCGCCTTGTCAGCTTTGACCTTCTCCGACAAGATCTTCTCCCGCTCCTTGGCGGCCTCCAGCATCTGCATCAGCATGGCCTGTTCAACTCCAGGTCCGCATTAGAATCCTTGGCGGCGCTGAGCTCCTTGCCCCTCTCAGCGAGAAGACCTTGCAGCTCACCGTGGGTGCCAGCGTCCTTCTCACACTCATGCTTGAGCGCGGCAAGCTCCTCGCCGCTCTTTCCAATGTTGGCCTCCAGCTGCGCCACCTTCTCCTCCAGCTCTTTCTTGGCAGCCTCTGCGATTGCGGCAGCGTCCTGTGCCTCCTTGAGCGCCCCGCCAAGTGCTTGCTCGCGCTCGGCGAGCTCCTCCTCGTAGCTGTCGAGGTTGGCCTTCCGCTGCACCAATTCGCCTTCTCGCGCGGACTGCTTCTCGGTGGCCAGCCTTTGCTCCTCCTCAGCTTCGGCCTTATCGAGAAGGAAGGCCATGCTCTCCTCGTCGAGTCGCTCCCGCTCCTGTGCCAGGGTCCGGAGAGCTTCTTGATTGTGGCCCCGGAGCTCCTCCGCGCGCTTCTCCATGTCAACTCCCGCCTTCGCGACAAGCGCTTCCCGGGAAGCCAGCTTGGCTTGCCGTGCGCGGTAGAGTGACAGCAGCTTCCGCAGCAGCTGGTCCTCCTTAGGCTCGCCACTGTTGCTGCTGGACGCGTCGACCAACGACAGTCTAGCAGAGGCGAGCACCTCCCCATCAAAAGTTTCCCCCTCGACCGGCGCCCTGGAACTCGACGCCCAGGGTAGCCTGATGAAGATATCGTCACCGGCCTTCAAGTAGGTGCCGGGCTGGGGCTCCTCGGAGCCCGGCCCCGCAGCAGCGGCAGAGGGATCGGCGGTCGGCGCAGCGCCTGGAGCTCCTGCGGCCTTAGGGTCGTCAGTGCGATCGCCCGACCCCTTGCCGGCTTCTGCGGCGGCAGCCTTGGCGGCCTCATCGCCGGCGGTCTCATCAGCACCGGCCCCTTCTTCGTTGGCGGCGGCGTCGTCAGTGCTGCCATGCGCGCCTTCCTCGCCGGCGCCCTCTGTCTCCATTGGCTCAGTAGCAGATGGGTCTGAAGAACCAAGAAGGGAGAAAAATCAATCAAAAATCCAAGAGAAGAAAATCAGAAGAAGAAGAACCCAAGGGAAAGTTTTTGGACAAGTGAGTTACCTGTGACAAGATCTGCAGTTGCGGTCTCAGCCGCCACAGGATCGACGGTGCTGCCCCTTGCCGGAGAGCGCTCCCTTACCGGGAACTCCTCCCTTGGCGGCGTAGACGAAGCAGATGGCACTTCGGGACCAGCTTCCGGGCGCTCCTGATATGGCTGCTCTGCTCCTACACAAATCAACAAGCAAGATATCAACAAAGGAAAAAGCACTCATGCGCGCCTAACAACGGAAAGCTAACTATGGACTTACGCAGGGGGCCGCGTTGGGGGCTGCTTTGAGGAGTGGTTTCCGGGTCCGTCAAGGTGGTCTCAGACCCACCCCCTGCTGACACGGTGGGGTCATCTTCGATGACAATCACCGCGGCCTTGGCCCTCTTCACCGCTCTCTGGGCCAGCGTCCTGAAAAGAAAGGAGTCCAGATTGAAGCAAGTCAGATACAAGATAAAAACAGCAAGGATGAAGAACTACAAGAGCACCAAAGAAACTTACTCTTCTTCCTCCTCGTCGGAGCTGAGCGCGGAAAGGTCGAAGTCCGGCCCCCCTCTGGCGCGGTGAGGCGGAGGAGTAGGATCCCTTACTCGCTTGGCGGGGGCGGTGGCGGTGGCCCGGGAAGATCCCTCTCCAGTTGCCGCTGCTTTGTTAGGCGCTCCCGCGGCAACATTGCTTGCCGCGCTAGAGCGTGTCGCACGGCTTAGCGGCTGTTGACCCGGCTGCCGCCCTGCTACGTCCGCGCCCCTACGAAGACACCTTCTTGGCGGGGCTGGGGGCTCCGCCTGCGGCAAGCTTTCTGAAGGCTCGGGCTCTTCCTCGCCGGCCTCGCTCGGCTCAGCTTCAGAGCCGGCAGGTTCTTCCTCGCCAATGAACTCCGCGTGCTCGGCGAGGTTTGCCGCCTCTGCCGCCTCCGCCTCCTGCACAGTGAACCCGAACGCGCCCGCGGCAGCTGCGGCCGCAACCTCTTCCGCCCTAGTGGCGATGCGCTGCAGCTCCTTGTCGGTGGTGTCACGGGTGAGGCTCTTCTGCTCGTCAGCGTGGACCGGCACTTCTTCCAAGTTGTCGAAGAACGCTTGCACGATGTCATCCGCAGGCTCTTGCCAAGTTGGAACGATCCCGTGTGAATCGCACAACGGCATCATAGCGCGGATCCGGTCAAGCGAAGAATTGTTGCATAATGGAACGACGCCCCCCGGCAGCGTGAATGGGTGCTGGGGGGTCGCGTTTAAACAACTCCAGGAGCATTGCATCCAGCTCCAAGATGGTGAAGTTGTAGTTGAGGCCCGGCCGCAGCCTCATGATGTCTGCCGAGTTCTTGAATTCCCACGCGGGCCTCCCCCTCTACTACAGGGGGGCGATGCGGCGGCGGAGGAAATCTGCGCCTACAGCGCCTACAGTGAGCCCGGCAAGACTGAGGCGAAGGATTCTAGTAATGGCGATCTTTAGCCTCTCGTCTTCCGGGGCCACGTTGCTCCAGTCATTGCCGCGCACTGTTGGAGCTTGGCTCACGGCGGTGAAGGGCTGCGGATTCTCCTCGACAATCCAGCACCACTCCGCTCTCCACTCATCCCACTTGCTGCGGAGCTCACCCTCCAAGTACGCCTCCTTCTTGCCGACTCTCGAGATCCAGGCGATCCCTCCGGCAAGCGGCTCTCCTCTCTCTACCCGAGGTATGAAGAAGTGGCAGAAAAGGGCAACATTGGGGTGGACTCCGACAAAGTTTTCGCAAAAATGTGTGAAAACTGCCATGGTCAGAACGGCGTTGGGGTGAAGTCAAGGAGGCGGAAGCCGTAGGTGTTCATGATATCGCAGAAGAAGTCCGAGAAGGGCGGGCAGAGCCCGCAATAGAAGAACAACGCGAAGAATGAGTACCCGTTTGGAGCCAGTTCCGAAGCAGCGGCCGGGAGTACCCTCGTGCGCGGATGCGCCCGCGTCTCCATCGCCTAAAAGAGGTAGAAGTACTCCCTCAGCTCCTTCACACCGAGCTGGGGGAGAAGATCGCCCGCTCCTTCCGCAGCACCGCGAGCCGCTGCGCCTCGGCCGACTTCACGCCCTTTCCCTTGTCGGCTTTTGGAGCCATGGCGGAGGTGGTGGGGGAGGTCGACGGCGTTGGTGATGCTGGTGGCAATGGGGGGCGGAGCGCTGCTCTTTCGGCTTCGAGAAGAAGGGGGGGGCGGCGGAGGTTCGTGAAGATGGAGTTGTAGCAACTAGCGAGGGGGAACGAACTGCCCCTGTTTCCTCTGCTTATAAAGAGGGACGGGGCGGACGTTTCGCCCTTCTGAATAAAGAACCACCCACGATCTCTCCCACGATGCCGCGTGTCGTTAGGGGAGAGCGCGGTGGATATGGAGCAAGATTCGGCGTGGCCCAGTCCGCGTGTGCCCGTGCCCTGTCTTGGGCCTGGCCCAATAGCGCTCGGCACCGTGTCTGGCCCAGGCCCGGGGGCTCCTGTCGGTGTACTAGAATAGGGGTACCCTAGTACCCCGAACCTGTGCACGGGCTGTTGCAGCACCCCACGGCAAGGCTTGTCGGGCGAACGCCAAGATCCTCCAAGGTTCCCTTGGGGCCATTCAAGAACAAAGTATTTAAGCTCAGGAGACAAGGCCCCGGCAAGAGGAGCTTGCCGGGAAGGCCAACCAAGGCACTTCAAGGAACTTGCCGCGACGCGCCACGCGCTCCGGCAAGGCAACGAGGCCCCGGCAAGAGGAGCTTGCCGGGAAGA
This sequence comes from Triticum dicoccoides, assembly GCF_002162155.2. Classification (NCBI taxonomy): domain Eukaryota; kingdom Viridiplantae; phylum Streptophyta; class Magnoliopsida; order Poales; family Poaceae; genus Triticum; species Triticum dicoccoides. The sequence goes on from NC_041381.1 coordinate 245,454,049, forward strand.
CCAACCAAAGTACCTCGAGGCCCGGTGAGCGACAAGCCTCCGGACTCGACAAGATAACAGCAGCGGCAAGGCGCTTGCCGCGGCAGGCGGCCACTCTATGCCCATGCTCCAGCGCATCCACCAACGTGTCGCTCTGGGGGCCTCTCCAGGCGCGCGTGGCGGGAGGCTGTGCAGCCAGCGGTTGCGTAGTGGCATGCGAAGCTGACAAGATCGGCATCGTGGCGAACGGTGGCGCCGCTAACGGTCCTTTTCTGCACTGTTTGGGCGACTCAGACGGGTATTTAATGCCCTTGTCCCCTGCCGTCAGAGTTAGGTAGGGTGCACTATACAAGTAACTGTACCAACCACCTCACTTTTTACATTTGTACCCTTCTCTGCGTTGCCACCTGTCGGTGACCCCTTTAGCGTATAAAAGGAGTCCCATGCGCAACGTAGAGGGGGTTCGGGTCGACTGGTTCGCGAAGTTCGACTAGTTCGGAACCCAGAAAAACACTAGGCTCTCTCTCTGGAGCAAGAACACAAGATAATACAACCAGACAAGCAGCAGTAGGAGTGTTATCTCTTCGGAGAGCTCCGAAGCTGGGTAAACTGCTCGTGTGCTTTGCCTCGATCTGCTCTTCGTGCGATCTCCGCCCCC
>NC_041381.1:245454833-245456735 GCF_002162155.2 Triticum dicoccoides
AAGGGGCCCGGTCCGCCGGCCCCATAGGTGTTCGTGGATCAGTTTCCCCCGACAAACTGTGTCTATACCTCGGACATTAGCGTGGTTCCCTACCCTGGTAGTGATATAGTAGGCCGCTTCAGGCTGGATGATCAGTCCTGCGTTGGTCTCGAGATCGACAATAGATGCCCCGTCCCAGAGAATTACTTGTCGTTCAAAGCAAGCATTTCCAAGGCCGAGGAATGGTTGAGTTGAAGTTAATTTCATTGCTTGTTATTTGTTGTGTGGTGAAAACTTTAGTATTTATAATGTATCCTCGTTGTCTATGTGGGTTGATGACCTGTTGTATGTAATAAAATGATATGCCGGTGATAAACTTACTAATTTATGAATGGATTTCGAGTTGCTTCTGTGAGTGAGTGGTGCGACGAGGCAAAAAAATATTTTTCGAATACATAATTGTACGTGCATTGCAACAGGTTATCGGATGAGGCCAATCAACAATAGTAGTACACTATTTGTACTAGCTTCACATGCTTCACGCGTCGTGCGGGTGTTTTTACTGTAGCCATATTGTACGTAACCAGCACCTCGAATCCTCGATACTAGTACTATAGAGTAAGTAGTAGGAGTAGTAGGGTGGCATGGGCTAGAACAAGCATTCATGTCTAGGAGTACGGCACATGCCACCAGCACGACTTCCATCTGACACCATATATCTTGGAGTCCATGCTAGAGCAATCTCTTCAACCTCATCGTTTCTCTAAGTCAGCCATCGCGTGGCGGGCAAGGTGGGGGTTTGCCGATAGTCGGTTTCCTCAACCGCGGTCCCACTTTTAAGGCCAACTCCAATGCTCTATCAATATATGGATGTACTCTTCTTCCCAATACAAAAACTTGCATCCATTCTACTCCCACCGTTGCACAATACATGCCTTCTATTTGTCAAAATATATATGTATCTAGACATGTTTTAGTATATAGGTACATCCATTTTTGGACAAATGGAAGTCAAGTATTTTGGAACGGAGGGAGTACACAATAAAAAATTTAAGTTAGCACAACTAGTCTAATCCGATAGCACAACCGAAGATTTGGTCGGGTTCTTCCTCCTTTTGCCGACACGTGGGACATACAGCATCCAGGTCATGTCATGAAAGAAAATAGAGTGGTAGTTGAAGCCACGAGATGTGCATCTTGGGTTAAATAGTAAATAGAATCTTACTACTCTTGAGTAACTCCAAAAGCGGCCACCGAAGATCTTTATTGGATTTGTTTTTCATCGCCAGCACATCGAGGTGAAAGATGTGCAGGTTCAGTGGGTCCTCTTGCATTTTCACTGACATGTGGGGCCGCATGTGAGCAAACAGACGACGGCCTCCATGCATCCGCTGGCTGGCTGAGAAGAGAGATAGAGGAGGCCTGAGCACAGACTGCAGGAAATTTGTTCTATGTAACTAGCACCTTGATATTCGCGTGTGGTTGTTTCTAGAATAAAAAAAAGGAGGTACCCCTACTTATGTTACTCCCACTACGCCTAGCCTAAGGTTAGTAGGTGACCTTGCGCTTGGCTCTTCGCCTCTTCCGAAATTCGATGGTTCTACAGTAGTGCTTCAGGCAATCTGACACCAAATGAACTGTTGCACGTCCACCGCTTGTAAGCAAAAGTTTCTCCTCGTGCTGCGAGCCACCGCGCACGCGTTGGCGAGGGAGAAGGCGTAATCAAGTTTCTCGTTGTTCTGCAAGTTGACGGTACACATCAAGGTTATTTACTACTAGTACGTACTCTCTCCAAAAAAGGGCTGACCATGTCATTGCTACCATCCCGTGCTCCGTCATTGAGTACGTGCACTATTCATGTGCCATCAAGGAGAAACAATATTGCATAGGTGCCATCGAAGTGCACGACTCACTTACGAAAAA
>NC_041381.1:245457076-245461727 GCF_002162155.2 Triticum dicoccoides
CCACACGACTCACTTACGCACTGATTATCTAATTATCTCCATTTTCTTGCATGACACGTGCACCTTGATGCTAGATGTCTCGCGTGTTAGGAAAAGGATGAACAAAGCTCATGTAAAAGAAAAGAGTTGAAGAGCATATATTCCCGACGACCGAGGAGGAGCAAGGAACCTCGTGGTGGAGCATCTGCAAGGAACCTTGCACGTTTTCCCCTGTTTTTTGTCGCCTGCCCACCTATAAAGAACTAAAAGAACATGAACTTTTCGCTAACCACTAGAAATGGTACATCAGGATGCTAAGTTGAAGATGTTTTATACTCCCTCCGTTCCCAAATATAAGTATTTTTAGATATTTCAATAAGGGACTACATACGAAACAAAATGAGTGAATCTACACTCTAAAAATATGTCTGCATACATCCGTATGTTGTAGTCTATTTGAAATGGCTAGAAAGACTTATATTTAGGAACGGAGGGAGTAGTTTATATTGAATTATTGATAACCACGCAACAAGCCACGCGTGTACACAAGCCAACGCACTACCTCCATCCGATCCAACTCATGCACATACACGCACAGCATGGAGCACACAATGCACGTACACAAGACGTGCATGCACACACGCTCTGCCGCAGAATGCACGTGAATAACACATGCATGCGCACACACTCGGCTGCATGGAGGCGTGCACCATCCGCGGCGATGTACGGTTCATCGTGCTACGGCAAAGCTCGCATGCAACGGTGCATACGCATCTCTTGCAGCACCTCTTTGACGTCGTTTCTCAACTACTAGTCGGAGACGAAGACGACCGCAGCCTCGGCCTTAGAGCTAGCACCGATGGAAAAACACGCACGCTACATGCACACGAGCACATACGGAGTGCCCACGATGTGGTGGTGGTGCGTCCCCAGTCGCCTCTACTCCTTCTGCGCACGTGTCTATCAAGGCGGCTGCATGCTAATGATGATGTGGGTGAGATCTTCTAGCACTCAGATGATGACAAGGAAAATTATAAGACACAAGGTGACGTACACCGTCAAGATCCACGGTCAAGGGGGTGCTAGTAAGTGCTTAGATGTGCTTAGAGCAAGTACAATAGAGCTGAGACAACGGGCTATAAGGAATAAACTATAGTATATTTCTGCTTAGTTGGAGGAAAGAAAAGAGGAGATAGAAGGTAAGCGGGCTCTTCGTGAAGAGCCAGCTCTAGCACGTGCTCCTAGGCACTTTGTGAGAATGAAATGTGGGCCACAGAACAAAAAAGTAGTAGTTGCTATTTTGATCTACTATTGTACATGTTGACTATAAGATGGGCTATAGATGACATGGCATTGGCTTATAGCCAGCAGCTGGCTATACTATTAATGCTCTTTAGATGAGGTGCTAAGTGCATTAAATGGCTTAGTAACTCAAGTCTTCAATGCATAGGTGCTTAGTTTATTGGTGCCACATCATATTTTATGCCTACGTGGCAGGCTTAGCAGCTATACATGGTGGAGCACTGGAAGAGGCCAAGGCTGGTCATAGTGGGGAGTAACTTGTACTGTAACATATTACTATGTTACTCTAAACATCTCTATAAACCGGAAAGGAGGGAGTAGTAACATAGACTAGTGTCATATGCAGAGTATGGGAGCACATGATATTTCCCCATCCGGACCGATCGCAAGTTGGCTTCTCACTTTCTTGGCCCAACAAAAACCCCTCCCCCCTCCCGCGCGCGCTTCCCGCCAGGCGCCAGCTGAGCCCGCCGCTCCACATTGATACCAAGTCAGGGCGACGTGACCTCTCACTGCTTCCTCCGTTGAAGCGGCGCACCGACCGAGGGCACCGCCCGCTGCACGCCCGGCATTTCAGACTACACAGTGGATAGTAACTTTTAGAGCAAGTACTAGAATTAGATGACATAAGCAGGCTATAAGGATTTAAATATAGTATTTGTGCTTAATTGAAGTAGAGAGAAGAGGAGAGAGAAGAGAAGCGGATTGTAAACATGTAGCCGGTTGTACTCCAACATACTTTGTGAGACAAAAGGTGGGGCCATTATTAATGATATTGTATTTATACTAAAGGGACTAACAGACTCCTTAGTTACTCCATTTTTTTGAGACAAACCTTGGTGGGGCTATAATTGACTTTTTTTGAGCTATTATTGACTTGGACGTGGGGTTTGGGGGCCAAAGGCCTACTATTATACTTGCACGACCGACCTGACATGCTCTACCCTAGCCACCGCTGTATCATATGGTTTCGCACCGTTCCAGATCTTAGCGCCGCCACGCAATTCTTCTCCAGCCCTCCTTCCGGCGTGCACCGCAAGAAGGGACAGCAATCCTCCGAACCCCGCCTTTCATGATCCTATACGGGAGTGGGGCGATCAGGTTTCTGGGGAGCACACTCATGTGACTGCTGCCAGCGACGACTTCCTCAACGACAACCTTCTTCCCCGACCTCGTAACCTCTTCATCAACGACATGAATGACAACATCAACCACATCGGTTCTGCTCCCGCTGTACAGTATGTGATTTTGTCCTCCTGGTTTAGTCCGCATCATTACTTTGATGTTTGCAGTTGTCGTCATGATCTATTTACTACTGATTCGGATTAAAACTCATACTAAATTGCTCATATATTCAACAATCCAATCCAAAAACCTGATCACAGGCAATTTACTCCGAGTGGTTTTGCTGCGCTTTTGGAGCCGCCTACTTTTAAGGGGGTGCAATATAAAAGGTGGCACACAAGAGTAGTATATTGGTTTCAGATCATGTATTGCTATGACGCCACTAAGGGTAAGCCTGAGGGCAATCTTAATCCTACACAGCAGGAAGCTTTTCAGAACATGGATACCCTCTTCAAAGCCGCCCTGCTGAGTGTTCTTGACAATTCCATTGTGGATTCATATATGTCGTTTGACAGAGGCAAAGACATGTGGGCTGTGCTCGAGGCCACGTTTGGGCCCTTGGGCGCTGGCAATGAGTTGTACGTCATGGAGCAATTCTGTGACTACAAGATGACTGATAAGCACTTTGTTGTTCAGCAGACTCATGAGATACAATCACGCTCTAAGGAACTTGGGTACTTTAAGTGTGTGTTGCCGGACAAATTTCTTGTTGGGACCATCATTGCCAAGCTTCCACCTTCGTGGAACAATTTTGCTACTTCTCTGAAAAACAAGAGACATGAGTTTTCTGTTTTGGATCTCATTAGCACTCTTGATTTTGAGGAGAAGGCGAGAGCAAAAGACACACGTGCTCAGGTCGTTGAGGGAGCTTCTAGTGCCCACATGGTACACGAGAAGAAGTTCCAGCCCAACCAGCCCCAAAACAACAAGAACAAATCTCAGGGGAAAGGCAAGTTTGATGCAAAGAAAAAGCCCTCACATTCTACCAACTTCAAGAAGAATTTTCATAACAGGAAGGGATACAAACCTCAATTTTGGTAGCACCGCACAAAATTTATATGGCTGCATCTACCTGCTGTCAGCTAACCTCATGGTGCTCGAGGTATTCCTACCATCATAACTAGGTACAATGTCCACCGCAAGATGAAATTAGCTTATTCATACGTTGACTTGCTGAATGCAGTGCAGAATGATCCTACCATGTGTGGGGAGCAAACAAGCAGTGCAGCCGAAGGTGGAAATGAACCAAGGACTTATGAAATTATATGTAATCTTCCTCAGGAAGGTCAGTATCCCCTTCATCCAGATGATCGTGTTTTGTCATGCCGAGCTATTGATATGTGCTACTGTTTTGCAACACCGTTTAAGGATAGCTACTGTTTTCCTATCTTTTCAGATTCAGGACAATGAATATGATATCAGGGGAACTGCACAATATGGACCCATGTTGAGTCATCTCTATTGCCTCATGTGTTTGCTGCAAATGTGTCAGCATCAATTGCAAGATGAGGCAGCTAGCTAGCTGTGGAGTTGCCAACATGCTCAAAGTGCTCGCAACATTGAGAAGAAACAAGCATGCCCAGGAAATTAATGTGTGCGCAGGGGGCCCTTTGCTCAGAGAAGCATCGACCGATTTTCTTTATTTCCACACCTTCTCACAGCTTTGTATATTGGTTATAGTATGGTGAATCATTGAGATGCATAGACATGCTGAACTTTTGTTCTTCTGAATGTTAGTTTAATGTGAGTGTCTGCATCCAGTACCGCATCCTCTAATTTGGTGGATGCACACAGAGAAAATAAATCTCCTTAATTTACTCCATAACCACCCTATTAAATAGGCCTAGTAACAAACCAAGAGCATGTAGTGGCTGGCGGGCACATGCATCCTGCATGCATGGCCAGTCAGCCAAGCCCATGCGCCAGCTCCAATGCAGCAACACAAAAGAAGAGAACGGTTCTTGGGAAAAAAGTGAGTAGTTAGTGCAGCGGACCTTATAAACACGAACAACTCGCTCTCCCGCTTCCGTCTCCCCACCCAATCCCCCCCGCTCCCCAATCTTCCTCACTCGTCCAGAAAACCCCGCTCACCTTGTTCCTCACTCATACAGAAAACACCTTCTCCTCTTCTTCCACTCCTATAGAAATCCCTAGCCCTCCTTCTTCACCACTCACACTGCCACTAGGCTCGTCTCTGGCTACTCTGCTCAAACCTGTGAGCTCGGCGCGATGCCCACAAGAAAAA
>NC_041381.1:245461997-245494009 GCF_002162155.2 Triticum dicoccoides
ATCAGCGATCTCCCGGGTGTCATCCTTGAGGAGATCATCTCGCTTCTCCCCACCAAGGATTGCTGCCGCACACAAGTCCTCTCAACTCGGTGGCGCCCTCTATGGCGCACCGCGCCCCTCAATCTCGATTGTCGTCAGATATCTGTCCTTCCTGAATTTGATCTCATCAGAGCCATCGTCTCTTCTCACCAGCAGGGCCCCGTTCAATGCCTTTGCATCCCGACAAGCTACCTGCTGTCCATACCGGGCAAGGTGGACGCTTGGTTGACATCCCCTGAATTCGGAAAACTCCAGCAGTTTGAGTTCTACCATTACCACGAAAGTTTCATACCACGAACATACCAAAAATTCATGCCCACATCACCGTTGTCCATCTCGTGGTTTTCCTCCTCTCTCCACACCGCCACCTTCGCCCGGTGCCATCTACCAGATGATCTGGTACAAATGCATCAACTCCCACTACTAAAAAAAATTCGCTTGTGGTGGTTTATCTGTCGGAGGCCTCACTACACAGCATCATCCACTCCAGTTGCCCTGCCCTGGAGCGCTTGCTGATTGTTTTGGGAATAGAAATCGGTATCAGTTCTCTCCAAATAGAGTCGCCTCACCTTAAAAGCATTGGAAATTGTTTTAAAGGACAGCAGCTCATCATCGAATATGCCCCTTCACTTGAAAGGTTTCTCCTTCATAATTGTTATACACCTTCAGAAATAACTCTCGTCTCTGCGCCCAAACTGGAGACCTTGGGTGTAATTCGTGACCCGTTTAATAATCACAAGGAGTTGGTGTTTGGCTCCTCACTTTTTCAGGTACCGTATATTATCATCTACACATTTGTAATCATATGCTGCATTTTTCATTTGTGCACATAAGTTTTATATCATCTTGGAGTACACTTTGGGTACTAATATTATGTTATATGCTCAATGAACAGTTCATCCATTGATAGCCTATCAATGCTGCTGGATTCTGTCAAGATCATATATATCAGTATGTATAGTTTTGATCTGGACATAATTATTGGCTTGCTGCGATGCTTTCGATCTCTGGAGAATTTATACATAGAGATGATGATTTCATGCACATTGAAAGCCCGTATATATTGTACTAGAATTACTTGTTCGGCTGTCGTTCTTTTGACATACTCTTTTTTTAGACCTTAACTCTTTTCAATCTTCATGTCCACTTAGGGAGAACCACATGGAGAAAAACATATAACCTATCGTTGGCGTAATAAGCACAATGATTTTCTCAGTTCTCATGACATTCGTTTGAGGACAATAACCGATGGGACGATATGCATCCAACCAGGCAAACAGAAGCTTTGTCACATTCTTCCTATTGAACGCGAGGTTACTATTGTCCATGAGGCTTAATTTTTACAGCAAGAGATTTCTCGCGGACGAACATGTTGAACAGCAAAAAAGAAGTTTCAGGTGGACAAATGGGCTTCTAAACGTGCTTGTCTTATATTTACAATAAGTTGAAGACATCCTGAAATATATATTTTTGCACAGGATGTTTTTTTATGGATCAGACCGATCCATTTGTTTGTGACTGCAAAAAAGAGTGGTTGGGTGAGATGTTACTATCATGTTCAATCTGGGTTTTGTCTAAAAATTTGATGAATAATTAATCCTTGGGCTTTTTGTAACATTTGTATGCTTGACTTGCAATGTTGTTGCCCTTGTACTCCCCTCCACCTGCCACTACACTGCCGCATCTTCCATGGCTGCTGTTGGTTCCCGTCTGAGGCCTTGCCGTCGTTCTCTGCCTTGGTTAGCTTGCTGTGCCCGCTGCCGTCTGGCGTAGTCAACATGATCAACAACCAAGAGGAATCAGGAGATGACTGTATGTGGAGAGGCTGACAGTAGGGACCCACCAGGGTCATTGCATTTCGCAAGGAGGTGCCTCATTATTACAAGCCAAAAAAATACTTCCTCCTAATTGTTTGACAACTAGGTTCCACGCCATTGTCAATGTAGTCAATAAACGAGAAAATTACACAATGAGCGGATAACACCAGGGACCCAGCAGTTCGCCCAGTTGTTTTTCAGTTTCAGGGACGGAGCTCAACTGCGCGTTGTGCGGGGGCTGTGGCCCGTCTAGCCCACGCTTACGCTTTTATTAAGCACATGACGAGCCCAATTGATATATTTTTTCTTTCTGAAATTGGCTAGCCCAGTTCTTTTTTTTGGAGAATACCAAAACCGAGGCCTACTTGCTTTTCTCAGCCCTGCTGGGCTGCAAATCTTTCAAGACGAGGAGGGATGTAAGTAGTAAGTAATGGGCTTCCCCAGAAAATGGGTTATAAGTTGTAAGAAATGGGCTGTAAATTTTGAAACCAAAGCCAACCGGCAATTGCATTAAAATATCATTTTTCAGGATTTCTCTACTCTCTACTCTTATAAACACCAAAGCCAACTGGCAATTACATTAAAATATCATCTTTTCTCCCACAAGATAAACTACTCATACAAATGCATCTTCATGTTCCGTGCAACGAACGGGCATCTTGCTAGTTAAGATTCTAAATTTCATTCTTTTTTTATGCGGAGAATTGTTTTTTGAATTTTATTTTGATATATTTTTTGGAAAACTATTTTTAACGTGACTTGAAATTTCGTGATTAAAAGAGTTCAGACCCCACCGAAATATGCAAAATTTCGTTGAATTTTTTAGCAGTGCCCAGAATATATGGTCTGTAATGCTAATAAAAAGAATATGGGCTCCAAATATCCTTAAGAATTATCAAATTGGTTGTAAATTATTGAAAATAATGGCTAATGGGCTGTATGCTGTTTTCCACAGATTTGGAGGCTGACTTCTGGGCCTACTAGGTTGACGATAACGCTGTCCTAAATTTTTTTTGACGCATACGCAAGGCTTTGTCAACTTAGTCAACACACAGCAATGGTTGTTGGATGTCCATCTAATGGTCGCCGTGCTTCTTCAATCTTTTATCTTCCTGCTCCAGCCGCCCAAACCAGCGCCGGCGGGACTACCTGCTCCCTCCTCCCGTGGCTCGCTGTGCTGCCGCCAGGCCATCCCTCTAACCACCCACACATCCTGTTACTTTCCGGCGATGTCAGCCTCACCCCGCAGCCGACCAGTCAGCGCTCGGTCTCCCCTTAGCATGGGCATCCGCTGCGGTTGCTTCGCCGGCTCCGGGTGGTTCTCTTCCTGGGCCTCGCCCTCGTCCACCGTGTTTGTGCTCTCGGCGCGGCGAGGTAAACATGGTCAACAAACAACAGCCATCGGAAGAGGCTGACAGTAGGGGCCCACATAGGAAAATGCCTCCTTATTACGCGCAAAATAATGATTCCTCCACCTGATAGCTGGGACCCACCGGAAGGGTCTCTGTATTTCATGAAAAAAAACGTTCCCCCCGCTATCAGCTCGGACCCACAAGAAATGCCTCCTTATTACGCACAAAAAAATTAATACTCCCCCTGCTAGCTGGGACTCACCTTGGTGGGAGGCTGACTTGTGGGCCTACTAAGTTTATGGGGCCGGAGGGCTTTGTCAACTTAGTCAATATGAACGACTCTAGCTCCAGTGACCGTACGATGTCCATCCAACGGCCGTACTGCTTCTTCAACCTCTGGTCTTCGTGCTCCAGCCGCCCAAAGCAGCGAAGGTCATGCCGCATACTCCTGCCTCGCGTGGCCGGCTGTGATGACGCGGAGGCCTCATGTGGGGACCGATTCTCCGGGCATTAATTTCCAGAAAACGGCCCTTGTGCTCACCAGCCCCAGGATAACTGTTGGCTGATGAGGCACCAACTTGATACAGAATTTCCAAGCAAGATACAAAATATGTCGTACAAGACCATTCTGGCCTGTGAGTACAACAAATGGTTTCTAATGATAGATGGCGGAAGCGGTTTGTGGATCATCAGTGTCTATGGGACTCCAATTCCCACAGGAACAGCTGACCAGGCTAACTCCTCTCTTCGCGAGGCTGCTATCACCGTTGCTTAGGTTCCGGGGCTGTCGCCACGGTCGCTCCTCTCCGTGCAAGAAAATCTGGCCAAGACAATAGCCAGGGACAAGCTAGTGAGTACTTTGAATGTACTCGCAAACATTATGAACACAGGTATAATATAACAATGTTCTGCTGAAAATATTTTATGCTCATGACGTCAGTCACAAAAGATAAATAAAACTCTGATGCGTGCACGCATGTTATTTATGAATATGCAATAACATAGTAGTATAAAAATTATGAAAATAAATAAAAAGTACGCCACAGTCGGGCGTCTTAGCGACACCACATAAAGGGCTTTAAAAGAAATGCCACAGTTGGGCGTCTTAGCGACACCGCATAAAGGGCTTTAAAAGAAATGCCACAGTCGGGCGTCCCGCATAAAGGGCTTTAAAAGAAATGCCACAGTCGGGCGTCTTAGCGAAAGCGCATAAAGGGCTTTAAGAGAAATGCCATAGTTGGGCATCTTAGCGACACCACATAAAGGGCTTTTAAAAGAAACGCCGCAGTCGGGCGTCTTAGCGACACCACATAAAGGGCTTTACAAGAAATGCCACAGTCGGGCGTCTTAGCGACACCACATAAAGGGCTTTACAAGAAATGCCACAGTCGAGCGTCTTAGCGACACCACATAAAGGGCTTTAAAAGAAAACACAATGAATATCCAGGAGGTAGAACCATCCCAGGGATATTCGATAATACCAATAATATCACGGGTTAGTCAACAATAATAATAATCATAATTATCACAAGTCACAAGTCGTAATTCCAGTTTTGGTTTAACAGTTTCACCTCCGAAGACCGACACTAAGACCGACACTTGACCCATCCCAGACTGTAATCCTTAACCATGGACACGGCTATTCGAATAGGTTTAATTTCTGCAGAGGGTGTACTCTTTACCCACAAGTAACGGATTCCTTTAGTCCTCAAGACTAATTCGATCTACGGTCTTTTAGTTGGAAACACACCTAACTTGCACACACCAGCTTAACTCACATGTGTCGGGAATCACCCATGACACCTGTTAAGCAAAACTCTAAGTGGGGAGGCTACAACCTCGACGTAACATGGGATCACAAAATTTATACCGCGCACAAACTGGGGAGCTACCTCCTTCGGCTACAACCGAAACACCCATGCTCCCGGACCCGGTGGCATGACTACCGGATGCCTCCAGTATCTTCCACCATGGCCTCTCTGTACGGTGTGTGCTAGGAAAGGGGTTGACAACTTACTGAACCGTACCCTACTTGTTGTAGAGAGGAGTGGTAGTACGAAACAATTATGGGGGTTACTGGCACAAGACTCGATCTACGGTCGACTCAGGAGGTTCAAATATTTCCTGCAAGATTAGCATAACAATACATATACTTCAACCAACAGATAGAAACATCACGCGACATACCCCCTCCTGCCATACCGGACACGACCGTCTCGACGGAGGACTAGGGACAAGAACGTGTCTACCCAAGACAGAGGCCTTCCCGGCTTCCCTTCCGGTATGTATGAAAGGCATATGACGGTGATTTCCATCACAACAATATCAACTCCATTAGCATAAAAATCATTAATATGCACTCATGAGGAGGATCAGATCCTCACATAAAATGACGTATGCTCGAGTCAGGGTGGTGTTGTCACCGAGTCAAACAACACATACAAAGATTACACCAGGGTTCAGAATGCTTGCCTTCAGGTCATGGGAAAGCAGGGTGCATTCCTAAACATCTTGAAATCTTCAAAAATCCTATTTGAAAGAATATATATGAATTAACACAAAATTAAAACAGCACAAAAAGTTGTTCTGAAAAAATTTCAAATAAATCTTAAAATAAACTAGACAATATTTGAGAGAGGTACGAAAAAGAATTAATTTATTTGGAGTTGTATTTAATAAGATACAGCCGGTCAAAGTTTGGTCAAAGTCTGTTATTTAAATTAAAACAGAAAAGAAAACGTTTTGAATATATACGTACACGTCGAAGGCATATTTTGGAAATGCGCTTCCATTTAACCCACGTGGACTGGGGCGGGGTCACTGACAGTGGGTCCAGGGGGCCCACTGGTCAGGTTTGACCAGTCCATCCCTCCTTCTTCTTCCTTCGCCCGAACGGAGGCGAGGCGACGGCGATCAATGCCGGTGAATGGCTGCTCCCCGCGGGCTCCAGAGAGTCGAGATGGATCTGCAAGACTGGGGGGTCCTCCTAGTTGCCGTCGGGTCGGCGGGGGTGGAGGAAGTCGCCGACGGTGAGCTTCGCGGCGGAGGAGGCCTCAGGAGCAAAGTGCCTTTGGGGCTGTGGTGGTTCCCTATCAAATTCGAGTAGGGGGAAGGGTTCACGGGAGGAAGGGAAGGCTCCTGGTGGAGAGAGTGGTGAGGGGGAGGTCTTAGTAGTGCCGGAATGGCCGGGGCGGTGGCGGCGGCAGGAGTTGCCGGAGACGGGGAAGAAAACCTCCCCGGGTCGATTGCGAGCTAGGGGAGCGCCATTGGGGTGGCCTGAGGTTGCCTGTGTGCGGGAACGGGCTCGGGGCTTCCTTAAATAGGCGAGTCGAGGTGGTTCAGCGGCGGCCGCGGATAAGGGCACCGGCGACCGTCTTCTGTAGCTGCAGGGCATCGTGGCGAGGCTGGGGATGGCGGCAGGAGCTAGCGGACGAGCGGCTACTACTCCAAGGGCGAGCTGGCGAGCGAGGGTGGCTTGGGCGGTGCTGGCCGGTGCAGGAGCTGTCGGGCGGCAGTGGCGGCTAGCTGCTGGCCTGCCGGAGACGTGGCGAGAGCTGCGGGGCTCGTGGGTGTAGAAGGGGACACGGCGTGCTGGCTGCGGTCGGTCACGGACCGGCGTGAGTGTGGGGCAGGACGCGGCGGCTCGGGCGCACGTGCGTGCCAAACGCATGCTCTGGGCACGCCCAGAGCATGCCCGGGACGTGCTCGATGAAATGCCAGGGCAGCCTAGAGGTCGCGGTTGAGGCTGGCAAGAACCAGGGCTAGTCTAGGGTTAGCAAGGGAATCAAGGGACATGGTGGATAGGTCAGGGGCTCAAGTTCACAATGTAAACTTGAAATCATGCCAAATCTAGCTATGCACTCAGGGTGTTTGACAAAATGCCAAAGGCACCTAGGCAGTACTTGGGGTGGCCAAATCTTCCAGAGTGGGGTCTCTTTAGAAGGAAAAGGGGGTGGTGAGGTTAGTTTTCCAAAGGGAGAAACTTGCTAGTGCAAGTTTTGCAAAACTACAATTCTGGACAGGGAGTAAATGGCATCATCACATGGACCAAAAGTGTTCGAAAGAGTGCATGCTCCTGGACTTAGGGGTTTTGCAAGGTTTACTATAAGCATGAGAAAGCACAAGGTCATTAGAGCAAGCAAGAACAGGGTTGCAGTAGAAAACACAAGTCTGGTCCAGAATGAAAAAGAGGTTGATGCACTTAATTTTTCCAAAGAAGAACACTATGTTTTTGCATAAAGCTGGATGGCATGCTACCACTGACATCCCATAATTTTGGTGGAGGCTCTAGGGAAATATTTAAATAGGCTATAGTGCAAAAATGCCCACTGGACCAGATTTGAAAAACGGGCACAAATCTCATAATATGCAATGAAATAAATATATTATTGCACAAAAGTGATTTAGAGACAGCACAGGACATCTCCAAATTTTGGTTGGAATATTAGTTAAAGTTATCAAATGGTTGTAGTTCAAACAGAGCTCCAAAACTTAAAACAAGTCATTTTAGTGATTATAGCTCAGGATGGAATAATTTAATAAATAAATCCACTGATTAAAAAAATGAGAGAGCATAGAAGTCCAATATGTTTTGGAAAGATCCACTTGGGAAAATAATACTCCTTAACGTTAAAAGAAAAGTTCTGAAATCAACAAAAAGGTCCAGAATGCAAAAAATTTAAACTCTTGGCAAAATTTTAATAACTAAAACCTGGTTAAATTTTTGGGGTCTTACACCTCACCGCCCCCTACTACTCCCACCGCTGGCCAGGCCATCCCTCTACTCACCCACACCCCCTGTTATTTTGTGGCGACGACAGCCTCACCCTCATACTCCTCTTCGCATGGGCATCCACTGCTGCGTCTTCCCCGGCTCCGCGTCATCCCCATCCTAGGCCTCGCCGTCGTCCTCTACCGTGGTGCTCTCAGCGCGGCATGGTCAATGTGGTCAATGACCGACTTCCATCGGAAGAGTACTGTGCATGGAGAGGCTGACAGCTGGGTCCACGGCGGCCGCAAGGAGTGCCTCCTTATTACGCGCAAAATAATTATTCCTCCACCTGACAGCTGGGACCCACCGGACGGGCCACCGTATTTTGCGAAAAAAATGTTTCCCCCCTAACTACTGGGACCCACCAGCTACACCTTCGCACGCAAGGAAGTGCGTCCGGGCAAAAAAAAAGATTCGCCCCCCTGACTGCTGGGACCAACCAGCTACATCTTTGCACGCAAGGAAGTGCATCCGGGCAAAAGAAACGATTCACCCCCTGACTACTGGGACCCACCAGCTACATCTTTGCACGCAAGGAAGTGCCTGACAGTCGGGACCCACATGGTCGAAGCGTACGTAGCGTTGTCATTCTGGTCGAGAACGTATACGTACATATATACTGGTCGATGTAGAGGCGCGCACGTGTCGTAGTAGAGGCGCGTACCTGTCGTAGTAGAGGCGCGCACGTAGCATGTACATGTACGTACAGCGGCCAGGGTGCAAGAAAGAAAATATGGCCACGTATGTGCACGTACGGCGAGGGCTCATGTACATGACTGGGTCAGAACGGAGAAACATCATTTTCGTCGTGTTCATGGGGAGGCAACGAAATGCATCGTGTTCATGGGGAGTCAATGGAATGCGTCGTGTTCATCGGGAGGCAACAGAACGCGTGGGAGCCAACCGGCTGGGTCGGAACGAAATGCGTGGTCGTGTTCATCGGGAGGGCTTGGACGGAACAGGTGATGCAAATGCGGCCTGGCGTACCGCACAACGGAGGAAACGGACCTCCTACATTTGGAACGGGGTCCTGTTGATCGAGAGGGGTGTGGCGTACCGCAGAACGGAGGAAACGGACCTCCTACGGTTGAAACAGGCGTCCTGTTGATCGGGAGGGGTGTGGCGTATCGCAAAACGGACGAAACGGACTTGTGTTGGAGCGCTACGGTCTAAACGGGGGTCTTGTTGATCGGGAGGGGTGTGGCGTACCGCAAAACGGGACTCCACGGGATACTGTTCATCTCCACCGTCGACCTCCTCCAGCCTCCACGGGCTACCGTCGAACTCCTCCAGCCCCCATGGGCTCCTGTTCATCCAGCCTCCACCGCGCGCTACTCCAACGGCTACTGTTCAACCACCCCTCCACGGGCACCCCTCCACCGTCTACTATTCATCCATCCCTCCACACCACGGGTTCCTGTTCAACCACCCCTCCACGGCCACCCCTCCACCGTCTACTATTCATCCAGCCCTCCACACCACGGAGTCCTGTTCATCCAGAGGCAACGCCACCGCTCACTGTTCATCCACCCCCCTCCCGCAACGCTCACTGTTCATCCAATCGACCGGCTTCAGTTAGCAGCAGTAGCGAAGGAATCGCTCCATCGGGTTCAGTTAACAGCCATCGATCGATCGCTCAGGTTCAGTAATGCATAGCCTGCAGTGCAATCACTCGGGTTCAGTTAGAGCCCAACGCCTCGCTCGGGTTCAGTTAGATCCAACACCTCGCACACACGCGCATACGTGTAAGAGAGAAACGCGCATCGCTCGGCCCACGACCTCCCACCGTAACCGGTAACTCCCCAAAATTTTCCTCCCCCTCGCTTCTACCATGGTTTTTTCCGTCATGGACAGCCCAAAGAATGTCATGTAGCTGCGAATCCGGCCCGCCTAGGATGAAAAGCCCATTTTCTGTCATGATTTTTTGTCATAGAAGTAGGAGCCCACCACATCTATGATGATACCAGGTTTTGTCACAACTATCGTCATAGAAGTGTCATATGTATGACAGAAAAAATATTCGTTCGGCCCAAAATATCACGGATGTGTCTTTTTTTTGTAGTGCACATAGTCCGACTACGGACGAAGCCAAAAGAAAAGAAGATAACCCAACTGCTAGATCCCCGGTCGTCCCAACTAGGCTCCACTACTATTCAACATGAAACGAAACATAGCAACGACCAAGATCTTCGTTGAGCTCCCATCTGAGCTCGGTTGCATCACCTGCACTGGTATCATCGGCACCTGCAACTGTTGTGATAGTATCTGGTGCACAAGGACTCAGCAATCTCAAAACCCATGAGATCAAGACTATTTAAGCTTATGGCTAGGAAGTGGTAATGAGGTGGAGTTGCAGCAAGCACTAAGCAAATATGGTGGCTAACCTATGCAAATAAGAGTGAGAAGAGAAGCAAACGGAACGGTCGAGAAGCTAGAAGTGATCAAGAAGTGATCCTGAAACTGCTTACACACAATCATAACACCAAGACCGTGTTCACTTCCCGGACTCCGCCGAAAAGAGACCATCACGGCTACACACGCGGTTGATGCATTTTAATTAAGTCAAGTGTCAAGTTCTCTACAACCGGATATTAACAAATTCCCATCTGCCACATAACCGCGGGCACGGCTCTCGAAAGTTTATACCCTGTAGGGGTGTCACAACTTAGCCCATCACAAGCTCTCACGGTCAACGAAGGATATTCCTTCTCCCGAGAAGACCCGATCAGTATCGAAATCCCGGTTACAAGACATTTCGACAATGGTAAAACAAGACCAGCAAGACCACCCGACTGTGCCGACAAATCCCAATAGGGGAGCTGCACATATCTTGTTCTCAGGGCACAGCGGATGAGCAATCCATACAACTAAAACCAGACCTCAAGTTTCCTTGAGGGGGCGCTACAAAGGGCTCTAGTTTGGACCAACACTCAGAGGAGCACTGTCCCGAGGGGGTTAAAATAAAGATGACCCTTGAGTCTGCAGAACCCAAGGAAAAAAGGCTTAGGTGGCAAATGTTAAAACCAATGTTGGGCCTTGCTGCAGGAGTTTTATTCAAAGTGAACTGTCAAGGGGGTCTCATAAATCACCCAACCGTGTAAGCAACGCAAAATCAAGGAACATAACACTGGTATGACGGAAACTAGGGCGGCAAGAGTGGAAAAAACACGAGGCATAAGGCCGAGCCTTCCACCCTTTACCAAGTATATAGATGCACTAATTAAATAAGAGATATTGTGATATCCCAACATAATCCTGTCCATCATGGAGCAATCTTCAACTTCACCTGCAACTAACAACGCTATAAGAGGGGCTGAGCAAAGCGGTAACATAGCGAAGCAATGGTTTGCTAGGAAGGGTGAAAAAGTTAGAGGCTGACATGGCAATATGGGAGGCATGGTAAACAAGTGATAGGTAGCACAGCATAGCGATAGAACGAAGCAACTAACAAGCAAAGATAAAAGTAATATCGAGGGTAATGGTCATCTTGCCTGAAATACCGATAGGAAGAAGAACAAGTCCATGAAGAAGACAAACGAACGTAGTCGAACGAATCCTCACAACTCCGGAACGAAACCGAAGCTAACGAGAGAAGCAAACCAGAAAGAAGCAAACAACATGGTAAAAACACAAGCATAATCATGGCATGATGCACAATCAAGTATGATGCAAGGCAAGGGGTGAAGCATAATTAAACTACCTATTTAGGCAAGTTTAAATGAGGTCGGAAACACAAACAACAATTCTGGAAAATCCCCATGTTATTTAGCAATTTAATGCAACAACAATTTTAAACATTTTAAATGTTGTTATCATGATGTGGATGACATATACAAGTTTTATGCAATTTTATGAAATCGTTGACATGAGCATGTTATGAAGCATTTGTCACCGTGGCGGAACGAAAGGTGTGCCATGACAACTACAACGGAAATGGTGCCACGGCAACATTCCGATGATCTAACAACTCATTGAGATACCGGTGCAAAGGAGAAAGTGTGCGGATGTGCGAAACATGCAAAAGATGGTGGGGTGATCCCGGTTACCGGGTTCCCAAGGGTCGACGCATGGCAAACGAGGAGGAACGTGCAAGGATCAACTTGGACACGGTTTGAACATGAGCATCTCATACAACATGCATTCATTCACGGGCGTCGTCTTGGCGTTATACCTTTGAAGCATGCATTTTCGGAGCGGTTTGAGTTCGAAGCGGCGTAGAGGAAGTAGTGGTACACATCTCGAAGAGGGACTTGACGCATCCGATGTCTCCGGGGGTGACGGTAGTGGTACACAGTCATCGTGGTACTTGGCGAGTCCGCGTAGTCATAGACGTTCCAAGGTACTTGACGCATCAGCAAGTGTAGTCGTACATTTTCGGAGAGGAACTTGGCATATCCATGTATTTGGCAGTCTCTATCTTCACGGAGAAGCAACAGAACGACGACGGTCAAGTGTAGTGAGGCCCCGGGTCTACCGAAGCTTGGGATGAGCCAAATGAAGAAGCACAACATCTGGGTCTTGGCGGTCAACGAAGAGGCGGGCAGCAAAGCAGCAACAACGTGCGGGCACTGAACAGCCACGACGGATGCCATGACCGTGAGGAGGGGCTCTCACACGAGACCAGCAGCGGGCACGTGTGTGCAAGAAGGCGGCGAGGTCGCCGGAAGATGGCAACGCGACGGCCGGACGGCTCGTGGGCGGAAATGACTGCTTCGGCGGTGGCGCGGGAGGCCGGGCGCACGGAGGGATGAAGCAGGGAGCTCGGGCATAAGCTCCTCTACTTGCGCGGTTGCAGCAAGCCGCGAGGAGGATCAGGCGCGACGACGCAGGGCGATGGCCTGCTGGGTCGAGTGGCACGCGGCCATGGCAAGAAGGCGGGGAAGAATGCCAGGGCGCAGTGCGGTTGGCCTGCTGGGCAGCGGAGGTCGCGCACTTGCGGGATCTCGAGGAGCTCCTCTCCTCGGGCGCTCAGGCAATAGGGATTTGGCAAGGAGGCGCGGTCGCGGCCTGGTGCTGCAGAGGTAAGCGTGCAAGAGGCTGAGAGGGGGTCGGGCGCAAGGTGGAGGAGGATGGGGATTGAACCGAGGCTCTCCTGGCGGCGCGGTCGGGAGGAGGACGAGGGGGGTCGAGAGAGATGTGGTGAGCGAGTGGAGATCGGGAATGGGGAGGCGGCGCTGGAGGAGGTGTCACATCCTAGCTAGTCCATGCATTAGTGTGTGCATCATGTTTAAATATCATTTGAATTTGAAATGGGGAAGGACAGAACCCCCAGCCCCCTCTGAAACCAACTAGGGTTTACTAAATTTTTTTTCAATGAACCTGAAATGCCCTTCTAAAAAGTCCATCATTTTTGTCTTGGTTCAGAACCTCTGCCAAAAGTGATGCACAGTTTTCTAGGTCATCCTAAGGTCTTTGAGTTAATTCATAATTATTTGAATTTGGGCATTTTAAATTTATAAAATATTTCAAATGCTCAAATATCTCCAAACTAAAATGTTTCATGTTGGAAATAATCCAACTATGGACCAGAAGCAGTTTGGTGATTTTAGGAGTTGCCTAGGTATTTTTAATAATTCAACAAAGTTGCAGAATAATAGAAAAAGAAAAAAAACACAGAAAGGAAACTTACCTGGCGCCTGCAACTCGGCCCACCTGCCGGCCCAGCCCTGCGCCGCGCCAGCGAGCTGCTTGCCGGCCAGGCAGGCAGGCAGGTGCCCGACGGCGGCCGCAGCATGCGCCACACAGCTGGCCATCGCCCTGCTTCACCTCCTCGCCTCGTTGCTGGCTTGGATGAACTCCACGTCGAGCCGTGAACCCCCAGGACACCTCCATTCTCCCCCAACTCCTCTCCCTGGCTCTCCCACGCTATGGCCGACGCCATCGCCGCCACCCCCTCGCCGTAGCCACGCCCTCCGTCAACCCCACGCCGCGCCACCGTGTCCAGGAACTCCGCCACCCTCCTCTCCTTCGAGCAAGCCGAGCCCCGAGCGCTCGCAAGGCCCGAGTCCACCGCATCGACCTCGACCGAACCGCCGTCGCCGGAGATCCCTGTCACACCCTAGCTAGTCATGCATTAGAGTGTTGCATCATGTTTACTCTTTCATCAGAAACTTGAAATGGGGATGACAGAACCCCCAGTCCCCTCTGAAACCAACTAGGGTTACTAAAATAATTTTTCAATGAACCTGAAATGCCCTTCTAAAATGCCCATCATTTTTGCCTTGGTTCAGAACCTCTGCCAAAAGTGGTGCACATTTTCCTAGGCCATCCTAGGGTTTTTGATTTAAATCATAAATATTTGAATTTGGGCATTTAAAATAATATAAAATATTTAAATGCTCAAATATCTCCAAACTAAAATGTTTCATGTTGGAAATAATCCAACTATGGGCCAGGAATAGTTTGGTGAATTTTTGAAGTTGCCTAGGTATTTTATTAAATTCAACAAAGTTGCAGATATATTAAATAAAAACAGAAACAGAAAAAAGGGAAAAACTTCCCTGTGCGGCCCAGCCAGCTGGCCGGCCCAGCAAGCCAGCCCAGCCCACCACCGCCGTCGTCCTCCTGGCGCCAGTCGGCCAGGCGTGTGGCCGGCGCGCGCGCACGGCCGGAGCGCCACGCCACCAGCCCGTCTGCCTGCCTCCCCCGCCAGCGCGACGCCGCGGCGCTTCTTCTCGGTGCCGCCCCGATCCCCTGGCCTTATCCCCCTCTCTCTCCCGTGCTGCTCTCTCTCTCTCTCTCACGGCCGAACACCACCGTCGCCGCCGTTCGCCATAGCCGCCGTCTCCGACCACCCCTCGCTCCCCCGACTAGCTCAGGAGCTCCGCCTCGACTCCCTCTTCCTCCCCACCGCTCCACAGCTCCCCGGAAGCCCTGCATCGCCGCCACGTCGCCGTTCCCCTCTTCGGGCTCCGACCACCGTCGCCGTCGATTCGCCGTCTCCAGCGCGTCCCCGAGCCCACTTCGACGCCCACTGCAACCGCGGTGAGCTATGCCACCGTTTCCCCCTCTCCTCCCCCTCGTTTCCCCACCGTAGCCTCCTCCCCACCACGGCCGAACCTCCGCCGTCGCCGAGCTCGCCGTCGACGCAGCTCCGGTGACCATTTGGTCACCCCGGCGAGTCCAACGAGTTCGCAAGACCCCGTAGAGCATCCCTAGCGCCTCGCTTCGCTCGACTTCGAGCTCCAACCCCGTTCCCGTGCACGACCGAACCCCGGCGGCCGCAGCCGAGCTCGCCGCCGTCGACTCCGGCCACCCCGACCCCAACGGACCCCGTCAAGAGCTGCGGTTTGTCCTCAGCTCCACTCCGGTGGTCTCCGCGGCCCCTCTGGTGGCCGAAATGGCCAAAACCACTCCCGCCGCCGCGTCGGGCTCGCCGGCGGCTAAACGCCGGCAGCCGATTTTGACTTTGACCACGGGTGGGCCCTGGTTGACTCCCCTGAGTCAATGACAGGTGGGGCCCAGCCCTGTTAATTAAACAGGATTAGTTTTAATTAAATTTTAATTAAAATAATCACCCTGACATGCGGGACCCGCTGTCAGGTTTGACCCAGACCTGTTCCGTTGACCCGCTGACGTCACACTGACGTCAGGCTGACGCAGTAATTGATTTTCTGAATTTAAATTAAATCAGGAAATTCCAGAATATTATTTAAACTTCAAAAATTCATAACTTTTATTCTGTAACTCCAAATTGGACAAATTATATATGAAAAATGATCAGAAAAATCCAATCTATCCATCTGTACTATTTTCATGCATGATCAAACAAGTTAAATTGATGTTTTAAGCAGAACAAGGAAAAGCACTTTAAAAGACCATATTTGAACTTAAAATTTGAATCCTTGATTCAAATTTGTTCAAACCCCTCTGTTCTTAGTTGCATTAGCCCAACACACTCATATTGCCATGTTTCATGCATGCATCATATTGTTGCACATTGTTTGGTCATGGTTGTGTATCGATGTCCTTTGTGACAGGTTCTGCCCCCGAGGAGTACCGTGATTACCCTAACGAAGAACCATATCAGTGCATCGAACCATCAGGCAAGCAACCAACCATTTGATCATATCGATACAATCCCATGTTCTCGCTCCTGCTCTCTTTTACTGCATTAAGACAACGCGATTCAAACTGCTGTGTGCTACGGTAGTTGAACCCATTTCCTCTGCATGACCTGTCATTGCCACAGTAACTAGATGAAACCCACTAGCATGTGTAGGAGTTGTTTGAGCCATATGTATGTGTTGTTCCTACCTTGCTATGCCTGCTATGCTTAGAGTCGTGTCAGGTCTGGTTCATCTGGGTGATGGGCTGGAGTGAAATGATTATGTCGCTAATGAGAGTGGTGTGGTGAACACGATTTGGTAAAGGTATCGATGAGAGGCCATGTAGGAGTACATGGTGGGTTGTTTCATTGAAGCCGACCTTAAGCACTGAGATCTGTATGTGTGATTTAAGAATCAGCTACTACCATGCATTGGGCCCGAAACCAATGGACCCTCTCGGCTTCTTATTCACCCTAGTTCTCCGTCCAGGAGTTGCAAGTAGTTTCTGGTGTTTGTAGCCTACTGGAGGCCGTGGACAGCGCTGACCGTAGGGGTGGGCTGTGATGCGGTAGGTACGTGGCCGGGTGTACCGAATACCCGTTAGGTATCTCGGGAACCCTGTTCACATCGTTCGGGGCCGTATGGGAAACCTCGGCCGGACTCCCTGCGGATGGAACCTGAATAGGCGATAAACCTGGACTGGAGGCTTAGGTGATTAGGTAGGTGGTGGCCGACACCCACGTTGGGCTTCCGCTTGAAGGTTGCCGAGTACATGTCGTGTAAACGACGGTAAGTGGTGAGAGCGTGTATGAAGAAGTACCCCCTGCAGGGTTAACATGATCTATTCGAATAGCCGCGTCCGCGGTAAGGACTACTTGGTTGCCTATACAGTTCATAGACAAGTAAATGGAAACTACTAAAAGCCTCAAGATAAGTGTGAGTGCCGAGGATGGCTCTTCCGTAGGAAGACGGAGGCGGATCCTCGGTAGTGTATTGAATTGGTGAGTAGTGGACTCGTGTGCGCAAAATCATTTCAGTTGGAGTATCGTAGGATAGCCTAGCCAAGAGTCAAAGCTGGCTTGCTGCAATAACTCCACCAACCCTTCTTGATACTATGCATGTATGTAGGATCTGATGTAAGTCTTGCTGAGTACCTTTGTACTCATGTTGCTATAATCTACATTTTTACAGAAGACACTGCAACCCCTTCTGATGGGTTCTATGTAGACGTTGACATCAACGAGTAGGCTAAAGACCCAGGTGGTGACCCTGAGCTTGTGAAGGACCACGTAGTATAGCTAGGCTTTCCAAGCCTATTTTATTTTACTAGTTGTCTGTACTCAGACAAGTTACTTCCGCTGCTGGTTTGTATGAATGTATGACTTGTATGTGGGGTCGTGAGACCCGTACCTTTGTGTATGTTATGTATGGCTCACTGAGCCTTAAATAAAGTACTTGTGTCATAGAGTCATGTTGTGATGCTTCGTTGTATTTGCACATATCGAGCATATTGTGTGTATGATTGAAATGCTTGGTATGTGTGGGATCTGACTATCTAGTTGTTTATCTTTAGTAGCCTCTCTTACCGGGAAATGTCTCCGAGTGTTACCGCTGAGCCATGGTAGCTTGCTACTGCTCTGGAACACTTAGGCTGGCCGGCATGTGTCCTTCTTCGTTCCTGTGTCTGTCCCTTCGGGGAAATGTCACGCTTTGAGTACCGGAGTCCTGTTAGCCCGCTACAGCCCGGTTTACCGGAGTCCTGCTAGCCCAGTGCTACAGCCCGGACCCACTTGCTGATGACCGACACGTTCGAAGCTGGGTCATGGATGCCTGTCCCTGTAAGTCTGTGCCACTTTGGGTTTACGACTAGTCATGTCAGCCCGGGCTTTTTATCATATGGATGCTAGCGACACTATCATATACGTGAGCCAAAAGGCGCAAACGGTCCCGAGAAAAGGTAAGACGACACCCGTGGGGATACCGTGCGTGAGGCCGCAAAGTGATATGAGGTGTTACCAGCTAGATCAATGTGATATCGAGTCGGGGTCCTGACAATCCCCTTCAACGCTGTCGTCGCTCCGGCCCGTCACCGGCCGCACCAAGTGTTCCGTCGAGTTCCCTGTGAGCTTAACCATCTTCCCCTCCCTTCCTTTCTTTCCCCCGAGCTGTGTACTGACCTCCCGGAGCTCAACCGCACCCACCGCCGTGGAGCTCGTCACCGACGTGCTCCCGGTCACCCTCCGGCCACCACTTGGTGTCCATCGTGCTCACCACTTCACGTAGCACCTAACCAACTACTCCCCGCACCTCACCGACCCCTCTAGCCTCAAGTTCGCCTTCGGCCGAACTCCGGCGGCCGCCTAGGTCGTCGCCGGTGCCGATTCCGGCCGCCCCGACCCCAACCGACTCCACCAGAAGCTGCGGCATGTTCCCAGCTATCCATAGCCACCCTCCGCGGCTCGTTTGGTTGCCGAAATGGCCAAACTAACTTACGCCGCCGCGTCGGGCTCGCCGGCGGCTAGACGCTGGTGCAGCCGACGTTGACTTCGACCACGGTGGGCCCTGGTTGACTCTGATGAGTCAATGACAGGTGGGGCCCAGCCCTGTTAACTAAATAGGTTTAGTTTTAATTAAACTTTAGCTAAACTAATTACCCTGACACCCTGGACCCACAGTCAGGTTTGACATGGACGTCTCTGTTGACCCTGACGTCATTCTGATGCATGGCTGACGCAATAAATTAATTTCTGGATTTATTCTAATATAGGAAATTCCAGAATATAGTTCAAACTTCAAAAATTCATAACTTTTAATCTGTAACTCCAAATCAAACAAGTTATATATGAAAAATGATCAGAAAAATCCAATCTATCCATCTGTACTGTTTTCATGCATGTTTAAACAAGTTAACTTGCTGTTTAGTGCAAAACATGATAAAGCACTATTTAAGATTACAAATGTGTTTGGAATTTGAATCTTTGGTTCAAATTGGCTCAAACCCATCTGGTCATAGTTGCATTAGCCCAACACACTCATGTTGTCATGTTTCATGCATGCATCATATTGCCGCACATTGTTTGGTAATGGTTGTGTATCGGTGTTCTTGCGACAGGTTCTGCCTCCGAGGAGTACCGTGATTACCCTAGGGAAGAACCGTATCCATGCATCGACCCATCAGGCAAGCAACCAACCACTTGATCATATCGATACAATCCCATGTTCTCGCTCTTGCTCTCTTTTACTGCATTAAGACAACGCGTTTCAAACTGCTGTGTGCTACGGTAATTGAACCCATTTCCTCTACATGACCTGTCATTGCCACAGTAACTAGATGAAACCCACTAGCATGTGTAGGAGTTTACTGAGCCATATGTATGTGTTGTTCCTACCTTGCTATGCCTTCTATGCTTAGAGTCGTGTCAGGTCTGGTTCATCTGGATGATGGGCTAGAGTGAAATGATCATGCCGGTATTGAGAGTGATGTGGTGAACACTATTTGGTAAAGGTATCGATGAGAGGCCATGTAGGAGTACATGGTGGGTTGTTTCATTGAAGCCGTCCTTAAGCACTGAGATCTGTATGTGTGATTTAAGATACAGCTACTACCATGCATTGGGCCCTGAAATATGACCCCGCTCGACTTCTTATTCACCCTAGTCCTCTGTCCAGGAGTTGCAAGTAGTTTCTGGTGTTTGTAGCCTACTGGAGGCCGTGGGCAGCGCTAACCGTAGGGGTGGGCTGTGATGCGGTAGGTACGTGGCCGGGAATACCGGACACCCGTTAGGTGTCACGGAACCCTGTACACATCGTTCGGGGCCGTATGGGAAACCTCGGCCGGACTCCCTGCGGATGGAACCTGGATAGGCGATAAACCTGGACTAGAGACTTAGGTGTTTAGGTAGGTCGTGGTCTACACCCACGTCGGCTTTCGCTTGAAGTCTGCCGAGCACATGTCGTGTGCAGACGCTAAGTGGTGGAAACATGTATGAAGAAGTACACCCCTGCAGGGTTAACATGATCTATTCGAATAGCCGCGTCCGCGGTAAAGAACTACTTGGTTGCCTATACAGTTCATACACAAGTGAATGGATACTACTAAAAATCTCAAGATAAGCATGAGTGCCGAGGATGGCCCTTCCGTAGGATGACGGAGGTGGATCCTCGGTGGTGTATTGAAGTGGTGAGTAGTGGACTCGTGTGCGCAAAACCATTTCAAGTTGGAGTCTCGTAGGATAGTTTAGCCAAGAGTCAAAGCTGGCTTGCTGCAATAACTCCACCAACCCTTCTTGATAATGTGCATGTATGTAGGATCTGACGTAAGTCTTGCTGGGTACCTTTGTACTCATGTTGCTATAATTTACATTTTACAGAAGGCGCTGCAACCCCTTCTGATTGGTTCTTCGTAGACGTTGACATCGACGAGTAGACTAAGGCCTAGGTGGTGATCCTGAGCACGTGAAGGACCATGTAGTATAGCTAGGTTTTCCAAGCCTCTTTTATTTTACTAGTTGTCTGTACTCAGACAAATTACTTCCGCTGCTGGGTTGTATGACTGTATGACTTGAATGTGGGTCGTGTGACCCGTACTTGTATGTATGTTATGTATGGCTCTCTGAGCCTTTAAATAAAGTACTTGTGTCATAGACTCATGTTGTGATGCCTTGTTGTATTTGCACATATCGAGCATATTGTGTGTATGATTGAAATGCTTGGTATGTGTGGGATCTGACTATCTAGTTGTTATCTTTAGTAGCCTCTCTTACCGGGAAATGTCTCCTAGTGTTTCCATTGAGCCATGGTAGCTTGCTACTGCTCCGGAACACTTAGGCTGGCCGGCATGTGTCCTTCTTCGTTCCTGTGTCTGTCCCTTCGGGGGAATGTCACGCATTGAGTACCGGAGCCCTGTTAGCCCACTACAGCCCGGTTTACCGGAGTCCTGCTAGCCCAGTGCTACAGCCCGGACCCACTTGCTGATGACCGACACGTTCGATGCTGGGTCATGGATGCCTGTCCCTGTAAGTCGGTGCCACTTTGGGTTTACGACTAGTCATGTCAGCCCGGGCTCCTTATCATATGGATGCTAGCGACATCATCATATATGTGAGCCAAAAGGCGCAAACGGTCCCGGGCAAAGGTAAGGCGACACCCGTGGGAATACCGTGCGTGAGGCCGCAAAGTGATATGAGGTGTTACAGGCTAGATCGATGTGACATTGAGTCGGGGTCCTGACAGCGTTGGCATCAGAGCTGGACTGCCTGTAGGTTCTCCAAGCCAAACTGGTCGATGTTGAGTCTAGAAATGCTTTAGTTATATGTAGGGGAATTGATTGTGGGATGGTACGTAAGGCTCTTTTTACTTCTTTACCTCATGGCATTCTGATCTGAGTCAGTCCATTCTTCTACCAGGGATTAAGGATTAGGATCTTCTCTCTCTATCAGGTTCACGTGTTACGAATCAGTAGTACCTTATAGGTTTGATGACTACAAGCCTAGTTTAGTTCTACTACCTTGTTATGTTGATAAGTTGAACCCAGAACCTTGATATGATATTGTTGGGTGTCTATGCAATTTTTTGATAAATGTCTCAAACCCTTCTTGAGCATTTACAGCCGTTATGCTGTCGAAATTTTGCTAGAAATTCTAATGCCTTTGCATTATGGTTGTGCTTTCAGATGGCCACTCGCGACCAAAATCAAGTGGTTCGCCTGACCCGATGCATTGGTGTGACCGGTCATACGTCTATGTTAGTCCGAGTGATGATCGAGACGGGTTACCGTTGGTATCCCGAATACACGGTCGAAGAGCAGTTTCGAGATTTTAACCAAAGCTAGTATCTTTGCATCGTCCGGATATTTCCCTCTTATCCTGGTTCTATCGAGGATCTTCACTGTTCCTATGGGCTCAGTGTTACTATTGAGATGGCTGTGCAAGATGCGGCTTATTCTATGATGACCATCATGCGAGTCAGGTCTGGCCTGCTTCGCAACACTGACTTTCGGTATATGCCAGCTTCACTTCCTAGAGCGCACGGTTATCTCCGGGCTATCTATGCTGACCCCAGTCAGGAGGACTCACTAACTCGCACCACTGCTGAGTTGCTCGAGGACAAGGACCGAGAGAATCGGGCCTTGAGAATGGAGCTTTTCAACACCCGCGCTGATCATTGGGCCACCTTGACTCGGTTTGAACCGGCTGTGCAAGCTGGATGCATGGATATGAGAGATCTGTATCCTGTTAGGTCTGCTCTGTCGGACATGATGGATTGGCGTGATGTGGGAGGCATCACCCCACCTCGTGGTCCTCGCAGGCCACCGTTTGTTGGTCCAAGACCCCACCCTAGCCCTTTTGGTCCACAGGCTCCTCAGGACCGTTTGTTTCCGGATGCTCACGTTGAACTTCCAGGCTATGGAGGAGATTTCTATGAGAACTACTACAGAGATGACTGAGATAGTAGTAGTTCCACTAGGTATTGTAATAGTAGTATTTCCACCATCCTGCGTGACTTGTGGAATATGACTTAGCATGTAGTAATCCCGGGGGTGTAGGAAAATTAATGTATAGGAGCTTGGGATGCCTTTGATGAGATGTAATCCTCCTTTCACCATAGTAGTACTTGTTGGTATTGTACTAAACCTCGTATGGTGTGTATGACGATGGAATAAAACAAGTAGTTTCTCTATTTACCATGTCATACGGATGATCATCTTGCATTCTGAGTGGTCCATTACATTCTACATTCTATGTCGGGATCTTGTCATGTTGGACTAAACCATTGTCTTGTTTTTCCTAGGATGGTTAACACCCGCAACAACCCTGCTTCCCCAGAGCAGGCCGAAGGCAGCAGAGTTGGGGATACAAATCTGCCTCACCCTCCCTCTCTGGCAGAAGTTATGCTAGAGGCTGAGAGAAACAAGCGGGAGACCAACCGTTTGTTGGAGCGTATTGAACAGAACACAGCACACCATCAGAGGACTAACTTGGTGTCACTCAGTGATTTCATCAAGTTACATCCACCCACGTTCCACCACTCCATCGAGCCTCTCGACGCTGATGACTGGCTTCGCAGTATTTCTCACAAACTGCGTTCTGCACTGGTAGCAGAGGCTGACAAGGTCACCTTTGCTGCATATCATCTTGAAGGCCCCACCAGTCTATGGTGGGAAAATTATGGAGCTATGCGCCCAGCGGACCATGTCACTACTTGGGCTGAATTCAGCGACGCTTTCCGTGAAAATCACATTCCGGAGGGTCTCATGGACCGTAAACGTGAGGAATTTTGCAGTTTCACTCAAGGTCGACTCTCTGTTGACGCTTACAGCAGGGAGTTTGGTAACCTTGCCCGTTATGCAACGGAGGAAGTTTCTACTGACGCCAAGAAGCAGGCAAGGTTCCGTAAGGGACTTAGTCCTGAGCTTCGCCGCGACCTCCGTCTGCATGAGTGCACATCTTTTCAGAAGCTTGTTAACAAGGCCATCAGTGCTGAGACTGGTCAGACTGATTATGAAGCAACACGCAAGCATGGCCGTGACTTGGGTTCCTCATCCGGTGCTGGTCCTCAGAAGCGCCGCGTGTGGGTGCCTAATACTGCCCTGCCACCCAGGTTCACACCGAGGCCATCCTTCCAGGCACCTCGCCCAGCTCAGTCATATGCACCAGCCAAGCCCTATGGCGGTCCAACCAACAATGCTCCCCCATGCACCAGCTTCGTGACTTGTTTCAAGTGTGGGGAATCAGGCCACTATATGCGCGAGTGTCCCCAAACCAACCCCAACCAGACAGCAAAAACTGTTGGCCGTGGCAAGCCGACAGGGAAAGTGTTCCACGCCAAGCCGGCCACCGCTACACGTGGCCATGTCAACTATATCTCTGCTGAGGAAGCTCAAGAGGATCCCAACGTCGTTCTCGGTACGCTCCTTGTTAATTGCCACCCGGCATCTGTTCTTTTCGATACAGGAGCATCTCATTCTTTCATATCCGAAAATTATGCTCGTTTGCATAACACCGCATTCTGTGACATGCCATCCACTATGGAAATTTCTACTCCTGGTTCTAGATGCCAAACCTCTAGAGTAAGCCATGGAAATGAAATTCAAGTCGATAGACTTGTTTTTCTCGCATCTTTGATAGCTCTCAAATCTTCGGATATTAATATCATTTTGGGTATGGATTGGATGTTAGCCCATCATGCCAAGATTGATTGCTTCTCTAGGACTGTTCAACTCACCCATCCTTCGGGGAAGATAGTCAATGTCTTGACCCAAGTAGCCAAGCGACATCTATATTCTCTTAACGCCATCCCGTTGCCAGACCTCGAAGACGTTCCGGTAGTCCGTGACTTTCCGGATGTCTTCCTAGAGGAATTGCCAGGTGTTCCACCTGACAGAGATGTCGAATTCGTGATAGATCTCATTCCAGGAACTGTCCCGATTTCCAGAAGACCCTACAAGATGGCACCTTTTGAACTCGCCGAGCTTAAGAAACAACTCGATGAGTCCTTGAAAAAGGGTTTCATCCGACCTAGTTCATCTCCTTGGGCTTGCCCCGTCCTCTTCGTCAAGAAGAAGGATGGTACGGACCGGATGGTTGTAGATTATCGACCTGTCAACTTGGTCACAATTAAGAACAAGTATCCGCTCCCCAGGATCAACGACCTGTATGATCAGCTCGCTGGATCCTCAATCTTCTCTAAAATGGATTTGAGGTTGGGTTACCATCCAATCAAAATCAGAAACGGGGACATTCCGAAAACGGCCTTTGTTACTCGTTATGGCCAATACGAGTACACCGTCATGTCCTTCGGTTTAACCAACGCTCCAGCCACCTTCTCTCGGTTGATGAACTCTATCTTCATGGAATATTTGGATAAATTCGTCGTGGTTTACCTCGATGATATACTCATCTACTCCAAGAACGAGGAAGAACATGCCGAACACCTAAGGCTAGTGTTGAAGAAACTTTGAGAGCATCGCCTTTATGCCAAATTTTCTAAATGTGAATTCTGGTTGTCAGAAGTGACCTATCTTGGACATGTAATTTCTGGTAAAGGCATTGCGGTTAACCCTGAGCGAGTTCAAGCCGTCCTTAACTGGACTCCACCTGAATCGGTCAAGCAAGTTCGGTGTTTCCTTGGCCTAGCGAGCTATTGTCGTCGCTTTGTCGAGAACTTCTCCAAAGTTGCCAAACCTCTAACCGAACTCCTCAAGAAAGATAAAAAGTTCGAGTGGACTCCACAATGTGAGCATAGTTTTCAGGAACTGAAAAGACGCCTGACATCTGCTCCCGTATTGGTACCGCCAGATTTCTCTAAGGACTTTGTTATCTACTGCGACGCCTCGCGACAAGGACTAGGTTGTATTCTCATGCAAGATCGACACGTAATTGCTTATGCTTCACGGCAACTACACCCACATGAGGAAAACTACCCCACTCATGATCTAGAGCTTGCAGCTGTAGTCCATGCACTCAAAACATGGCGACATTATCTTCTCGGTAATCGTTGCGAAATCTACACTGATCATCAAAGTCTGAAGTATATATTCACCCAACCGGATTTAAATCTCAGGCAAAGACGTTGGGTCGAGTTGATCACAGATTTCGACTTCGGAATAACTTACACCCCAGGGAAAGCCAACATCATGGCTGATGCGCTAAGTCGTAAATCTTATTGTAACAACTTGATGTTACAACAAAGTCAACCGCTTCTCCATGAGGAATTTCGGAAGCTTAACCTTCACATTTTTCCTCAAGGTTTTCTTTCCACCTTGGTGGCGAAACCTACTCTTACGGATCAAATCATCGCTACCGAAAAGCGAGATAAGGGAATATCTAAGATCAAGGAGAACATTGCTAACGGAGGTGCTAGATGTTTCTCCACAAATGATCATGGTGTTGTGTACTTTGAGAACCGTTTAGTGGTTCCCAAGAACCAGCATCTACGACAGTTGATCCTTAAGGAGGCTCATGAATCTCCTCTCACCATTCATCCGGGTAGTACCAAGATGTATCAGGACCTACGCCAAAGGTTCTGGTGGACTAGGATGAAAAGAGAAATTGCTCAGTATATTGCTAACTGCAACGTCTGCCGTCGTGTAAAAGCAGAGCATCAACGGCCTGCTGGCACCCTTCAACCCTAGTTATTCCTGAATGGAAATGGATAAAATTGGTATGGACTTCATCACCGGTTTTCCCAGGACCAAGAGAGGGAATAATGCTATCTTCGTCGTTGTCGATTGTCTTTCCAAAGTAGCCCATTTCCTACCTGTTCGCGAGAGTATAACCGCTAGTCAATTGGCAGACTTATACATCTCCCGAATAGTGTCTCTCCATGGTGTTCCTTTGGAAATTAACTCGGATCGAGGAAGTCTTTTCACCTCTCGATTTTGGGAAAGTTTCCAAAATGCTATGGGAACCCGCCTTTCTTTTAGTACCGCTTTCCACCCTCAATCAAGTGGTCAAGTGGAACGCGTCAACCAGATTTTAGAAGATATGCTTCGAGCTTCTGTTATCTCCTTCGGAATGGAGTGGGAGAAATGCCTTCCATTTGACAAATTTGCTTATAACAACAGCTATCAATCCAGCTTGGGCAAAGCCCCTTTTGAAGTTCTCTATGGACGAAGGTGTCGAACGCCTCTTAACTGGTCAGAAACCAGGGAGAGACAATTCTTTGGCCCGGATATGATTCAGGAAGCAGAAGAGCAAGTTCGCATCGTTCGTGAAAAGTTGAAAACAGCCCAATCTCGTCAAAAGAGTCAATATGACCGAAAACATAAGGCTATGACTTTTGAGGTTGACGAGAAGGCTTACCTTTGGGTTACTCCTCTGAAGGGAACCCATCGCTTCGGTATCAAGGGCAAATTGGCTCCTCGTTACATTGGACCCTTTCACATTCTCGCAAAACGAGGAGAAGTTGCCTACCAATTGGAACTACCTCCGCATCTCTCCAGAGTCCACGATGTCTTCCACGTTTCCCAACTCAGGCGTTGCTTCTTGGATCCTATCCGTGGAGTGGACCACGAAACGCTTGATCTCCAAGATAATCTCACGTATCGAGAGTACCCTGTTCGTATCCTCGATCAAGCTGAGCGTACCACTCGACGTCATAATATCAAGTTTCTCAAGGTTCAATGGACGCACCATTCTGAGAATGAAGCAACTTGGGAAAGGGAGGATCGTCTTCGACTCGAGTATCCCGCCTTCTTCCCGGAGGAACCCAAATCTCGGGACGAGATTCTTTTGAGTGGGGGTGAGTTGTCACATCCTAGCTAGTCCATGCATTAGTGTGTGCATCATGTTTAAATATCATTTGAATTTGAAATGGGGAAGGACAGAACCCCCAGCCCCCTCTGAAACCAACTAGGGTTTACTAAAAACTTTTTCAATGAACCTGAAATGCCCTTCTAAAATGTCCATCATTTTTGTCTTGGTTCAGAACCTCTGCCAAAAGTGATGCACAGTTTTCTAGGTCATCCTAAGGTCTTTGAGTTAATTCATAATTATTTGAATTTGGGCATTTTAAATTTATAAAATATTTCAAATGCTCAAATATCTCCAAACTAAAATGTTTCATGTTGGAAATAATCCAACTATGGACCAGAAGCAGTTTGGTGATTTTAGGAGTTGCCTAGGTATTTTTAATAATTCAACAAAGTTGCAGAATAATAGAAAAAGAAAAAAACACAGAAAGGAAACTTACTTGGCGCCTGCAACTCGGCCCACCTGCCGGCCCAGCCAAGCGCCGCGCCAGTGAGCTGCTTGCCGGCCAGGCAGGCAGGCAGGTGCCCGACGGCGGCCGCAGCATGCGCCACGCAGCTGGCTGTCGCCCTGCTTCACCTCCTCGCCTCGTTGCTGGCTTGGATGAACTCCACGTCGAGCCGTGAACCCCCAGGACACCTCCATTCTCCCCCAACTCCTCTCCCTCGCTCTCCCACGCCATGGCCGACGCCATCGCCGCCACCCCCTCGCCGTAGCCACGCCCTCCATCAACCCCACGCCACGCCACCGTGTCCAGGAGCTCCGCCACCCTCCTCTCCTTCGAGCAAGCCGAGCCCCGAGCGCTCGCAAGGCCCGAGTCCACCGCACCGACCTCGACCGAACCGCCGTCGCCGGAGATCCCCTTCAACACCGTCGTCGCTCCGGCCCGTCCCCGGCCGCACCAAGTGTTCCGTCGAGTTCCCTGTGAGCTTAACCATCTTCCCCTCCCTTCCTTTCTTGCCCCCGAGCTGTGTAGTGACCTCCCGGAGCTCAACCGCACCCACCGCCGCGGAGCTCGTCTCCGACGTGCTCCCGGTCACCCTCCGGCCACCACTTGGTGTCCATCGTGCTCACCACGTCACGTAGCACCTAACCAACTACTCCCCGCACCTCACCGACCCCTCTAGCCTCAAGTTCGCCTTCAGCCGAACTCCGGCGGCCACCTAGGTCGTCGCCGGCGCCGATTCCGGCCGCCCCGACCCCAACCGACTCCACCAAAAGCTGCGGCATGTTCCCAGCTATCCATAGCCACCCTCCGCGGCTCGTTTGGTTGCCGAAACGGCCAAACTCACTTCTGCCGCCGCGTCGGGCTCGCTGGCAGCTAGACGCCGGTGCAGCCGATGTTGACTTCAACCACGGTGGGCCCTGGTTGACTCTGATGAGTCAATGATAGTTGGGGCCCAGCCCTGTTAACTAAATAGGTTTAGTTTTAATTAAACTTTAGCTAAAGTAATTACCCTGACACCCTGGACCCACAGTCAGGTTTGACCTGGACGTCTCCGTTGACCCTGACGTCATTCTGACGCATGGCTAACGCAATAAATTAATTTCTGGATTTATTCTAATATAGGAAATTCCAGAATATAGTTCAAACTTCAAAAATTCATAACTTTTAATCTGTAACTCCAAATCAAACAAGTTATATATGAAAAATGATCAGAAAAATCCAATCTATCCATCTGTACTGTTTTCAAGCATGTTTAAACAAGTTAACTTGCTGTTTAGTGCAAAACATGATAAAGCACTATTTAAGATTACAAATGTGTTTGGAATTTGAATGTTTGGTTCAAATTGGCTCAAACCCATCTGGTCATAGTTGCATTAGCCCAACACACTCATGTTGTCATGTTTCATGCATGCATCATATTGCCGCACATTGTTTGGTGATGGTTGTGTATCGGTGTTCTTGCGACAGGTTCTGCCTCCGAGGAGTACCGTGATTACCCTAGCAAAGAACAGTATCCGTGCATCGACCCATCAGGCAAGCAACCAACCATTTGATCATATCGATACAATCCCATGTTCTCGCTCTTGCTCTCTTTTACTGCATTAAGACAACGCGTTTCAAACTGCTGTGTGCTACGATAATTGAACCCATTTCCTCTGCATGAACTGTCATTGCCACAGTAACTAGATGAAACCCACTAGCATGTGTAGGAGTTGACTGAGCCATATGTATGTGTTGTTCCTACCTTGCTATGCCTGCTATGCTTAGAGTCGTGTCAGGTCTGGTTCATCTGGATGATGGGCTAGAGTGAAATGATCATGCGTGTATTGAGAGTGATGTGGTGAACACGATTTGGTAAAGGTATCGATGAGAGGCCATGTAGGAGTACATGGTGGGTTGTTTCATTGAAGCCGACCTTAAGCACTGAGATCTGTATGTGTGATTTAAGATACAGCTACTACCATGCATTGGGCCCTGAAATATGAGCCCGCTCGACTTCTTATTCACCCTAGTCCTCTGTCCAGGAGTTGCAAGTAGTTTCTGGTGTTTGTAGCCTACTGGAGGCCGTGGGCAGCGCTGACCGTAGGGGTGGGCTGTGATGCGGTAGGTACGTGGCCGGGAATACCGGACACCCGTTAGGTGTCACGGAACCCTCTATACATCGTTCGGGGCCGTATGGGAAACCTCGGCCGGACTCCCTGCGGATGGAACCTGGATAGGCGATAAACCTGGACTAGAGACTTAGGTGTTTAGGTAGGTCGTGGTCTACACCCACGTCGGCTTTCGCTTGAAGTCTGCCGAGCACATGTCGTGTGCAGACGCTAAGTGGTGGAAACATGTATGAAGAAGTACACCCCTGCAGGGTTAACATGATCTATTCGAATAGCCGCGTCCGCGGTAAAGGACTACTTGGTTGCCTATACAGTTCATAGACAAGTGAATGGATACTACTAAAAATCTCAAGATAAGCGTGAGTGCCGAGGATGGCTCTTCCGTAGGATGACGGAGGTGGATCCTCGGTGGTGTATTGAAGTGGTGAGTAGTGGACTCGTGTGCGCAAAACCATTTCAAGTTGGAGTCTCGTAGGATAGTTTAGCCAAGAGTCAAAGCTGGCTTGCTGCAATAACTCCACCAACCCTTCTTGATAATGTGCATGTATGTAGGATCTGACGTAAGTCTTGCTGGGTACCTTTGTACTCATGTTGCTATAATTTACATTTTACAGAAGGCGCTGCAACCCCTTCTGATGGGTTCTTCGTAGACGTTGACATCGACGAGTAGACTAAGGCCCAGGTGGTGATCCTGAGCACGTGAAGGACCATGTAGTATAGCTAGGTTTTCCAAGCCTCTTTTATTTTACGAGTTGTCTGTACTCAGACAAATTACTTCCGCTGCTGGTTTGCATGACTGTATGACTTGAATGTGGGTCGTGTGACCCGTACTTGTATGTATGTTATGTATGGCTCTCTGAGCCTTTAAATAAAGTACTTGTGTCGTAGAGTCATGTTGTGATGCCTTGTTGTATTTGCACATATCGAGCATATTGTGTGTATGATTGAAATGCTTGGTATGTGTGGGATCTGACTATCTAGTTGTTATCTTTAGTAGCCTCTCTTACCGGGAAATGTCTCCTAGTGTTTCCATTGAGCCATGGTAGCTTGCTACTGCTCCAGAACACTTAGGCTGGCCGGCATGTGTCCTTCTTCGTTCCTGTGTCTGTCCCTTCGGGGAAAAGGCACGCATTGAGTACCGGAGCCCTGTTAGCCCGCTACAGCCCGGTTTACCGGAGTCCTGCTAGCCCAGTGCTACAGCCCGGACCCACTTGCTAATGACCGACACGTTCGATGCTGGGTCATGCATGCCTGTCCCTGTAAGTCGGTGCCACTTTGGGTTTACGACTAGTCATGTCAGCCCGGGCTCCTTATCATATGGATGCTAGCGACATCATCATATACGTGAGCCAAAAGGCGCAAACGGTCCCGGGCAAAGGTAAGGCGACACCCGTGGGAATAACGTGCGTGAGGCCGCAAAGTGATATGAGGTGTTACAGGCTAGATCGATGTGACATTGAGTCGGGGTCCTGACAGGAGGGATCGAGGGAGAGAAGTGGGATCGAGCTAGGTTAAGATGATGGTTTAGGATGGGGATGACTGGGCTGTTGGAGGCCAACGGCTGGGCCTGCGGGGATGGGCCGGCATGGTTCTCTCTCTCTCTCCCTACTTCTCTTCTATTACAGAAAAAAAGGAAGGAGAAAAGGAGAGAAGAGCAAATGTTAGAGAAGGAATTGGGCATAGGGTTAGGAGTAGGTTGAAAAGGAAATTATGAAAGGTATATAATTTAAACTGCAAGTGTGTTTGAGGGTGGTTCCAAACTAATGGAATATTTCAATATAATAGCTCCCTAATATTGGGAGGATATGTTATAAAGAGAAATCACCATTGTGAATTCCCTGGATTTAAATAGATCAAAAGATCTGTGCAATTTATTTAGTTGAGGTTTTAAAAATTAAATGACAGGCTGGCATGATGACATGATGCAATGCAAAAATAAATAGAGCAAGCACAAATAAAAAAACACACGGAGGTCACAAAAATAAGGAAGTCTTCTAGATCGTCGGTCTTGGGGCGTCACAACACTCCTCCACTTACAAGAGATCTCTTCCCGAGATCTAGGATGGCGCCGGAGAGAAGAGGAAGAGAAAGTGGTAAGACAAAGTTGCTTCTTTGAAACCAATGAACCTCGAGAGGTTGAAAACTTGAAAGAATAACACAATAGAGTTGAACGAGGA
>NC_041381.1:245494549-245508987 GCF_002162155.2 Triticum dicoccoides
ACGGATGCATTTGTCTGAAATGTGAGGGGAGTTATAGTTCTAGCCTTGCCTATAGGCTTCTCGGCTTGGGTCTGTGTACTGAGGGTCGGGGATAGTAGAGTAACTTTGCTCCTCCCAAAATAGTGGGCGGGAGCGATTTTTGGCGAGGAGGGCATGTTTTGAACTATAGTGGGCGCGAGTGATTTCGGGCAAGGAGAGCGTGTTTTGAAATAGTGGGCGTGAGCTATTCGGGCGAGGAGAGCGTGTTTTACCGACCATGGTTTATGAATTATTCAGCACATGTCATTTCGGCCGAGGAGAAGGCGCGCTTGGATGAAGTTACGAACCTACCCTCAATGTACAACGGGCCAATTGATGCGTATCCCACATAGGACGGTTGTCGATGTCAAAACCAGCGGATCTCGGGTAGGGGGTCCCGAACTGTGCGTCTAGGCGGATGGTAACAGGAGTGAAGGGACACGATGTTTTACCCAGGTTCGGGCCCTCTTGATGGAGGTAAAACCCTATGTCCTGCTTGATTAATATTGATGATGTGTGTTACAAGAGTAGATCTACCACGAGATCAAGGAGGCTAAACCCTAGAAGCTAGCCTATGGTATGATTATTGTTCGTCCTACGGACTAAAGACATCCGGTTTATATAGACACCGGAGAGGCCTAGGGTTACACACAGTCGGTTACAATGGTAGGAGATCTACATATCCGTATCGCCAAGCTTTCCTTCCACACCAAGGAAAGTCCCATCCGGACACGGGACAAAGTCTTCAATCTTGTATCTTCATAGTCTTGGAGTCCGGCCGATGATGATAGTTCGGCTATCCGGACACCCCCTAGTCCAGGACTCCCTCAGTAGCCCCTGAACCAGGCTTCAATGACGACGAGTCCGGCGCGCATATTGTCTTCAGCATTGCAAGGCGGGTTCCTCCTCCGAATAATTTATAGAAGATTGTGAACACCAGGGTAGTGTCCGGCTCTGCAAAATAAATTCCACGTACCACCGTAGAGAGAATAATATTACACAAGTTCAATCTGCTGACGTATTTTGTGGCATGACGTCACACCACTACCAAGCATTTACTAGAATTGTTTTTGTCGTACCACCTCAGCGCGTTTAGCGAAGCGGTTTCCTCGGCATGTCTTGTTGAAGCAGAGATCGTGTTCCCCTTATTCCGGGATTCCCATCAATATGGACGTGGGTAACCCAACCGCGCCATTGATTGCGACGCTTGGGAGATAAGCGAGTTTTATCAGGCTGGTGGGGACACATGTTTTTGTCTGCCCATATAAGGGGATAAAGATCCAACCCTTTTACCTGCGCCTTCTTCCTCCTTGGCTTATCCATCTCCGCGAACTCGAGCTCCAGCGCCCAAGTCCACACATCTCACCTCAACCTTCTCCAACTATGTCCGGAGCGGGAGGCAATTGGATGGCCTCCTCCGTCACGGAGGGGCACATCCAGAAGCTGCGCAGCGCCGGGTATTTGTCCAGCAACATCGCGCACCGGCTCCCCAACGAGGGAGAGCTCATCCCCACCCCCAGGCCCCATGAGAGGGTAGTATTTCTTCCCCATTTCCTCCGCGGACTGGGCTTCCCACTCCATCCCTTTGTCCGGGGGCTCATGTTCTACTACGGCCTGGATTTCCATCATCTGGCCCTGAATTTCATCCTCAACATCTCGGCGTTCATCGTCGTGTGTGAGGCCTTCCTCTGCATCCAGCCCCACTTCGGCTTGTGGCTCAAGACCTTCAGTATCAAGCTGAAGGTTGTGAAGGGCAGTCAAGCGGAGTGCGGAGGCGCCATGGTGGGCAGGATGTCCCACGTTACTTGGCTTGAGGGCACTTTCGTGGAAACCATTAAGGGGTGGTAATCGGGGTGGTTCTACATCACCGAGCCGCGTGACCCTGAATGGGCAGCGGCCCCCGAATTCAGATCTGGCATCCCCACACGGCTCACCTCCTGGAAGGAGAGCGGCCGGACATGGGGTGATTCGGAGGAGCTGACCGGAATCCAAGCCTGCATCCAAAAGCTAGTGGACAAGAAGCTCAAGCTTGTCAACGTAGTCTAGGTCATGCTCATCCGACGGATTCTCCCGTGCCAACGACGGGGCTTCAATATGTGGGAATTCGATCCGGCGCAGCACCAGACTTTGAGCGGGCTCTTCGACACTACATATGAAGATGTCTGGAGGGTGCTGTTTAAGGGTGCCGAGGCCCCCGCATCCGCTACCAAAGATCGCGGATTCAGCTCGCAGCGTCCAGCTGACGAGGTAAGCGATTTTGCCCTTTACGGGACGCTTGTTCTCCATAGTTTGACTCTATGCGGGATCTAATCTCCCTCTCCTTTGACAGGACTGGCTGGAGAAGGCCGAACAGACTATCTGTCCGACCCCATTACCAGAGGACCCAGCGGATGCCCGGTTAACGGGGTTGCTGGCTCCGGCACCCCACGTGGTGCCGGAGAAGAAGGCCAAGAACAAGACCACGGGCACTCGGAAGAGTTCCCATTTTCAGGTGTTATCGGATGATGACTCCAAGGCAGACTCCTCCCACAAAGGCGAGGAGGAGAAGAAGAAAGCCTCTCCCCCAGCGGGGGGGAGGGAAGAAAAGGAAGGCTGTCAGGACCCCGACTCAATGCCACATCGATCTAGCATGTAACACCTCATATCACTTTGCGGCCTCACGCATGGTATTTCCACGGGTGTCGCCTTACCTTTGCCCGGGACCGTTTGCGCCTTTTGGCACACGTATATGACAGTGCCGCTAGCATCCATATGATAAGGAGCCCGGGCTGACATGGCTAGTCGTAAACCCAAAGTGGCACGGACTTACAGGGACAGGCATCCATGACCCAGCATCGAACGTGTCGGTCATCAGCGAGTGAATCCAGGCTGTAGCACTGGGCTAGCAGGACTCCGATGAACCGGGCTGTAGCGGGCTAACAGGACTCCGGTATTCATCGCGTGACATTTCCCCGAAGGGACAGACACAGGAACGAAGAAGGACACATGCCGGCCAGCCTAAGTGTTCCGGAGCAGTAGCAAGCTACCATGGCTCAGTGAAACATTAGGAGACATTTCCCCATAAGAGAGGCTACTAAAGATAAACAACTAGATGGTCAGATCCCACACATACCAAGCATTTCAATAACATACACACAATATGCTTGATATGTGCAAATACAACATGGCATCACAACATGACTCTATGACTCAAGTAATTTATCAATAGGCTCCGAGGAGCGAGATATTACAAACATGGGTCTTATGACCCAACATTCAGAGCATACAAAACAAAGCACA
The DNA here is from genome assembly GCF_002162155.2 of Triticum dicoccoides. Lineage (NCBI taxonomy): Eukaryota > Viridiplantae > Streptophyta > Magnoliopsida > Poales > Poaceae > Triticum > Triticum dicoccoides. The sequence goes on from NC_041381.1 coordinate 245,497,847, forward strand.
AGCGGAAGCTATCATGTTTGAGTACAGACATCTATAAATGAAAAAGGCTGAGAAGCCTGACTATCTACCAAATCCTGCCGAGGCACAAGATCGTAGCTGAGGTAACAAGCTAAACGTCGAAGACCACGCGGAAAATACTAGTGAGACTGAAGTCTCTCTGCAAAAACATAAAATAGGCAAACGTGAGTACAAATGTACCCAGCAAGACTTACATCAGAACTATCTACATATGCATCATTATCAACAAAGGGATGGTGGGGTTTAACTGCAGCAAGCCAGCTTTGACTCGGTGGCTATCCTGAACTACGACTGCAATGTAACTCTTTTGAGGTGACGCACACGAGTCCACATATTCACCATATCAATACACCCCTATGGATCCGCTCCCGGCTCCCTACGAGAACGCCATCCATAGCACTCACGTTTATCTTGTGTATTTTAGAGTATCCACTTTCACTTGTCTATGAACTGATATAAGCAACCCAGAAGTCCTTTACCGCGGACACGGCTAATCGAATAGATGATATTAACCCTGCAGGGGTGTACTTCTTCATACATGTTTCCACCACTTAGCGTCTGCACACGACATGTGCTCGGCAGACTTCAAGCGAAAGCCGACGTGGGTGTAGACCACGACCTACCTAAACACTCAAGTCTCTAGTCCAGGTTTATCGCCTATTCGGGTTCCATCCATGAGGAGATCCGGCCGGAGTTTCGCTCACAGCCCCAAACGATGTGAACAGGGTTCCCGAGATACCAAACGGGCATCCGGTACACCGTGCCACGTACCTACCGCATCACAGCCCACCCCTACGGTCAGCGCTGTCCACGGCCTCCAGTAAGCTACAAACACCAGAAACTACTTGCAACTCCTGGACAGAGGACTAGGGTGAATAAGAAGTCGAGCGGGGTCATATTTCAGGGCCCAATGTATGGTAGTAGCTGAATCATGGATCACAAACACAGAACTCAGTTCCTGAGGACGGCTTCAATGAGACAACCCACCATGTACTCCTACATGGCCTCTCACCGACACCTTTTACCAAATCGTGTTCACACACTTAGCTCACACACAGTAGGACATGTTCACACACCTCTGATTCATCCTCGATGAATCAGACCTGACTCAACTCTAAGCAGTAGCAGGCATGACAAACAAGCATGAATGAGTTGGCACATCAGGGCTCAAACAACTCCTACTCATGCTAGTGGGTTTCATCTATTTACTGTCGAATGACAGGTCATGCAGAGGATAAAGGGGTTCAGCTACCGCAGCAAGTAACAGTTGAATCGGTGTTGTCCTAATGCAGTAAAAGAGAGCAGGAGCGAGAGAGTGGGATTTTATCAGAATGAACAAGGGGGTTTTGCTTGCCTGGCACTTCTAAAGATAACATTGAGTCTTCATCAGTGTCATCGATCTCATCGTCGAAACCACGTCTATCGAGAGGGAACAACCACCGACAAACAAGAAGAAACACAATCACTGCAATGCAACAATATGATGCATGATAATGACATGGCAATATGCTGGTGTTTTGAGCTAATGCACTTAGCTATGATTTAAATGAAGTTGGTTTGAATACATGATTCAAACTCCAACTCCATATATGATTATTTAAATGCCCTTTATTTGTTTTGTCCAAAACAGAGGACAAGCATTGTTCAAACATGCATGAAAATGGTACAGATGGATTCCTTGAATTTTTTTGATAATTTTTCATATATAAATTATTTAATTTGGAGCTACGGTTAATTTTCTATGATTTATTGAAGTTTTAGCTATTTTCTGAAATTCCTGAAATAATAATAAATCCAGAAATGATTTATGGCGTCAGCCCCACATCACTGTGACGTCAGCAGGGTCAACTGGGCGCCCCAGGTCAAACCTGACGTGTGGGGGCCACACGTCGGTGACACAGGAGCTAATCCCGGTCAAACCCAGCGCTGACTGGGGTTTGACCAGGGGTGGGGCCCACTGTCAGTGGCTGTGGATTTAATTAGTGGGGCCATTAACACTAATTAAGCGTGCCACGTCGGCAGTCACCGGAGTTTCGCCGGCGACGACCCAAAACGCGGCGGAGACACACCGGGGTGGCTCGGGTTTCGTCTATACTGCACCGTTCGGTGCGCCCTTTGGCTCTACGGAGAGCTGGCGCGATGGCGCGTCGGATGGTCGTGGTCTCCGGGCCTGGGGTGGCCGGAGTCGACGGCGGTGAGCTCGGTTGCGGCCGCCGGAGCTCGGGTGAGACACGGGCGACCACTAGGGGGCACGAGAGGGCGAGCTGCGGCAGGCAACGGGCTCGTGGAGACGTTCTGAGCACGATGGTGCACTCAGGTGGGAGCTCCAGTGGCTGCAGTGACGGCGGCGACGAGGTGAGCAGCGGCCGGAGTTCGGCCAACGGCGGGTTAGACGATGCAGGGCGCTAGGGGAGGCGTTGGTGCGTGCTACCTGCTCCTGGTGAGGCGTGGAGCACGGTGGTGTGCCCGGCTTCGAGCCACAGTGGCTCTGGCCACGACGGCGACGAGGCACGGCGGCGGCGAGCTTCGGCCATGGTGGAAGATGGAGCTAGGGGACGAAATCAAGTGCGCGGAGTGAGGGGAAGAGAAGAGGAGCTCACAGTGGACTGGACGGAGGGGTCGGCGAGCTCGGGGAAGCTTCTGCGACGGTGAATTTACGGCGGCGATCTCCGGCCGTGGCGATGAAGATGGCGGTGATGGCGTGGCTACAGGGCACCCGGCGTCGCATGCGTCGTGGTAGAGCTTCATGGGGTCGGGACGGAGCTCCTGAGCTCATCGGAAGGGCGAGGGGTGGCCGGTGGCTATGGATGCGACGGCGGCGCCCTCCGGTGGCTCTCGGTGGTGCTCCAAATCGGGAGAGGGAGAGAGCCAGAGCGAGCAGAGGGAGGGATAGTGGTCGGGGACGACTCCGTGGCGTCGCTAGAGGGCTCGGGGAGGAAGCAGGAGGTGGCCAGGAGAAGCAGGAGGTGGCGCGCGCGGCGGCGTCGCGGTGTCTGTCCTCCTGGCAGGGAGGAAGACGACAGGGGAGGTGGAGATGGGCTGGGCTGGCCAGGTGGGCCTGGTGGGCTGCAGAGGTAAGTCCAGGTAAGGTTTCTCTCCTCTGTCTTTTATTTCTGTTTTGTTTTTATTTTTATTTAATCTTTTGCCACTGTTTTGAAATTAAAATAATTCAAACAATGCCAAAAAGCTCCTCTGAATATTTTTATTTTGCTATATGGACTCTTCCAAAAGCTCATAAAATATTTCAGGGGTATTTGAAATTATATTCTAATTATATGAATATAATTCAAATTCAAATAGCTAATGATTTAAATTCAGAGTCCCAAAAATAAATCCTTAAAAATGTTCAATATTTTGGTTGGGACCAGAACCCTTACCAAAATTATCAAACATTTAAGAAGAGCATTTTGGAGCAATGAATGAGATTTTTAGGGTTTTTGCCCTTCTTTTATTTAAGTTTTTGAGGCTTCCAAAATTCCTCAGTTCAGGTTTCAAAAATTTAAACATGATGCTCAGATGGAAGCAGGCATAGGACAGGCCAGAACTAGGGATGTGACAACTCACCCCCACTAAACAAGAATCTCGACCCGAGATTCAAGGGTAGGGTAAGACGAAGGGAAAACGCAACTAACACAATCTTCACGATCCAGGTTGCACTTCAATTGAACGTTGATTTGTTCACCATCATTTTCTCGAAGTCTTGCTCTGAGAACTCCAACTAACATGACAACGAGAGGAAAGGAAAGACCCTAAAAGAATTGTTCTTCTCGAAGGTCGAACAACTCAGGAGTAACTCTCGGGATGAGACATAGCAACATCTCTTGAGCTGAGAGACGAAGCACAGATCTGAAGAAATGGAGTGAGACAGATGACGAGGGTTCACTAGGTAGACAACAACTTCACGCTTAAGGTGGAAATCGGTTGTCAACGTAGCGAGGACTTGAATTGCCATGATACCATAACGATGCACCTTACGGAAGGTGACTCGTAGATATATCCCCTTAAGTGGCAAAAAGAATTACCTTTGATTCAAAGATCATTGAAACTCTTTATACCAGCCTAAGGCAATCAAAAGCGATCATTTGGAGGGGGTCGGTAGAATGGCATACTCGGACTTGGATGATGTGGATTACCTTGTTGAAGACAACGTAATGGATGAATTTGCTTATCACCGGAAATGGAAGAGACCCATGGTAGAATGGCACAATGGCAGTGCAAACTGGGAACAGAATGCAAATGCTGGAAATGATTCTGGTAACTGGGGAAGAACCCAACAATAGAGAGTGAATTCACTGTTTGAGAAGGTCATAGCATTGCCGAGGGAACTGAGAGCATCCCAATTAGAGCCGATGATAACACGTAGCGCTTGTGCGTGCTCTCAAGAACTTGAGCATTTCCACAATCATCAAGGTTTTATCAACAACCGCGTCAAGGGTACTGACAACACAACATACTACCATGATGAATAGCGATGGACGATGCAGATGCGAAGGAGGATAACACTTTCTCAGATTTCACCTTAGCGAGGCCAAGGAAATAAAATCTGGATGATCGAGCGAGAGACATTTAGCACTCCGCTTCTAATGTTCTTCTTGATGTGCTAGTGTAACCCATTCATAGATATGGTTTGATATCTAGAACATCAAGTAAAGGTCGGACTTCGGGAGTACAAGAATCCATAAGGAACAACTAGGGAGGTAATCCTACGAAATCCTTATGGGGGGGGTGGCCAACTTCCTCAATCAAGATATTATAATAACAGGTCTACCGGATGGGTGTGTTGGCCACGACATCCACCTTACCGGTTATCGAGAGACCAATATTATAGTTCTTGGGGAAATGTTCCAACCATCATATCTGCCTGAGATTCAGATCTGGTTGGTGTCAGGATATTCCAGACTCATCGAGTCTAGGAAGAAAAACGGAAGTTTGCAACACAAATCGACGAGATGATGTTGCGAGATTCTCGGGGAATGAACTACGATAGTAAGCTCCAAAACATGAGCTGGTTCTGCTACACACATGTGAACACGCTGTCCCAGACAAGCATGACCACATAGCAGTCTTATAATAAAACACTACCGAGTTCAGGAGGGGAACCATCAACGAGGATATCGAAGTTCTTTCATAAGTCCGGATTAGCTCTTATGAAGATACTCCTTCTCCTTGAACAAATCAGTCAGTGGCTTGGTGTGCTAGGATACACATATGGAATGCAGGTTGCAAGTCTCCAGACCACAGAATACTTCGCACGTGTGCATGACTGACTTGCGATGAATCCAGAGGAAACAACATTGACTTTCTCGAGTCCACGGCGGCAACTTGCATCAAATGCACATGAACTAGAGGAAGTCACTTCTTACATCCGAACATATGCTTCATGAGATAGCATGAACAAATGCTTTCAAAAGTTTCCCAACACTAGCTTAATGTTCAGCAAAATTATGGAGAAGACAAGAATGTTGTCAATGGGAACAACAACAATTCATCTGGGTTTCCTTTTAAAAGGAATTCCATAGTTAAGTGAACAAGTGATAGCATTGGTCAGACCCAAAAGATATAATGGTGTATGCTCGAGGGATCAACCACGAGTAAGACAACATTACGAACATCGTTGGTTCTGATTTGACTTGACGATAGCCCACACTCAAATCAAAGGATTGATAAGACAATAGGTCCAGCAACTGATCACAAGGACCAATCGATGAAGATATCATCTTTCTTCAACACACACTACACAAGAATATCCCTTTGGAACGAACTAAGTCAGGCAAGCTTTTATCTTCCAACTCTCCAAGTTGTTGTCTAGCTTAACCAACTAGCTCCGGGATATCCAACACAGATTCTTGGAGAAAGGGTGATTCACAAGAAACCAACTTGATCACGAGCCCAACATAATAGTCAGGAAATAACCCGGTAACGCTTCCAATAAGATATTTGGAAAGTCACGAACCACCGGTAAGCTCGAGAACAATCTTGCCTTTCAGGGCAAGCTGATATGATCAAATGAGCGAGGACTTGACAACATCCTAACTCATCAATCAAAGAGTGCACCAGGAAATAAGGACTAGGTAGCACAAGCTATCTTAGAATGGTGATTCAATAACCAACATGCTAAGAATTAGAATATTGTCCATTTAACTACCAAGCAACAAGGTTGCTATGAGTATTGATTTCACACATCACGATTCACTTGTCGGCATTCCGGTTATAATAACACGGGAACTGAGAAATGAATAATGATGGAGAGAGTATCACCGGATCAGGAGTTCATAGGATGGTGTGCAATTCCCATAACAATCCCGATATAAAGATGGTAATACTCCAAGGTAGAACAGAATCAAAAGCTGGGCTGGCATTTTGATCTGCGGAGCACAATTGCTTTGACCCAATCCTAGATATGGATGAGGTACTGGAGTTTGTTTCTCCAAGTCATTCAGGACAGAATGGCTTGACGGACCACAAGGGTAATAGGCATCGATAAACGAATGCATGCATACCCTTGACTATCAATTGATAGACGAAGGTCAGTAGACAACTAAGGAGGGACAACTCAAAGGAACATATAATTTTCTGAGTTGTGGATGCATAGATTAGTATGTCGAGCGATATCAACATTTCTTCCAGATAACCCATGCAGAGAGGTAAGACTGGCAGAGTCACGATTTATGAATGGAGATCTCCTCAAGAGTACTCTAATTGTGATCTTTGATCCAATAAACATCTGCCATAAGCGGTCCATAGTATTTGGAAGAAGGAAATACCACGGACCTCAAGGACTATCGCAAAGTTACTAATATCCTGAAGGAACTAGCAAACACTATCAACATGAAGTAAGTAGAGTGAATCTCGGGTTCAAAACCCAGAAATAGAATACCTACTACCAAGTAGCATCACGGGATGCTTCCGAGAATAAAAACCAGAATCATCACACTGGGAACACAGATCATGGCTAGACCACTAGATGATCCCCTGAGACACCTAGGGTCATAATAATATCTCCAACATATATGTCAAGGTAACAGAGTACCTCAACTCACTAACTAGTGTGGTTAATCTGGCCCAAAGGAACATTGAAACGGGAGGAAGGAATTTGCAAGTGCATCAGACTGTTTAGAGACCTGAGATGACTCGGACAGCGTAACGGCTGTAAATGCTCAAAAAAGGTTTGAGACATTCACAAAAATGGTGGCATAACCACCCATAAACACAATATCAAGGTTTCAAGATCAACAATTAACATACGGAAGTAATAGGAGCTGAAACGAGGCTTAATTCCAACAATTCTATAAGTCTACGGATTAGTAACACGTGATCCTGATAGAAAGAAGAGATAGCCTAGTTCTTAATCCCCGTAGAAGAGAAGATGATGACTCAGATCAGAAGGCCATGAGGTATAAGGAGTAAAAAGAGCCTTACGTTCCATCCCACAATCAATTCCCTTATATAACTAAAGAATTTCTAGACTCAACTTCGACCAGTTTGGCTTGATAATCCTACAGGCAGTTTTGCTCTGATACCAACGCTGTCAGGACCCCGACTCAATGCCACATCGATCTAGCATGTAACACCTTATATCACTTTGTGGCCTCACGCATGGTATTTCCACGGGTGTCGCCTTACCTTTGCCCGGGACCATTTGCGCCTTTTGGCACACGTATATGACAGTGTCGCTAGCATCCATATGATAAGGAGCCCGGGCTGACATGGCTAGTCGTAAACCCAAAGTGGCACAGACTTACAGGGACAGGCATCCATGACCCAGCATCGAACGTGTCGGTCATCAGCGAGTGAATCCAGGCTGTAGCACTGGGCTAGCAGGACTCCGGTGAACCGGGCTGTAGCGGGCTAACAGGACTCCGGTATTCATCGCGTGACATTTCCCCGAAGGGACAGACACAGGAACGAAGAAGGACACATGCCGGCCAGCCTAAGTGTTCCGGAGCAGTAGCAAGCTACCATGGCTCAGTGAAACATTAGGAGACATTTCCCCGTAAGAGAGGCTACTAAAGATAAACAACTAGATGGTCAGATCCCACACATACCAAGCATTTCAATAACATACACACAATATGCTTGATATGTGCAAATACAACATGGCATCACAACATGACTCTATGACTCAAGTAATTTATCAATAGGCTCCGAGGAGCGAGATATTACAAACATGGGTCTTATGACCCAACATTCAGAGCATACAAAACAAAGCACAAGCGGAAGCTATCATGTCTGAGTACAGACATCTATAAATGAAAAAGGCTGAGAAGCCTGACTATCTACCAAATCCTGCCGAGGCACAAGATCGTAGCTGAGGTAACAAGCTAAACGTCGAAGACCACGCGGAAAATACTAGTGAGACTGAAGTCTCTCTGCAAAAACATAAAATAGGCAAACGTGAGTACAAATGTACCCAGCAAGACTTACATCAGAACTATCTACATATGCATCATTATCAACAAAGGGATGGTGGGGTTTAACTGCAGCAAGCCAGCTTTGACTCGGTGGCTATCCTGAACTACGACTGCAATGTAACTCTTTTGAGGTGACGCACACGAGTCCACATATTCACCATATCAATACACCACTATGGATCCGCTCCCGGCTCCCTACGAGAACGCCATCCATAGCACTCACGTTTATCTTGTGTATTTTAGAGTATCCACTTTCACTTGTCTATGAACTGATATAAGCAACCCAGAAGTCCTTTACCGCGGACACGGCTATTCGAATAGATGATATTAACCCTGCAGGGGTGTACTTCTTCATACATGTTTCCACCACTTAGCGTCTGCACACGACATGTGCTCGGCAGACTTCAAGCGAAAGCCGACGTGGGTGTAGACCACGACCTACCTAAACACTCAAGTCTCTAGTCCAGGTTTATCGCCTATTCGGGTTCCATCCATGAGGAGATCCGGCCGGAGTTTCGCTCACAGCCCCAAACGATGTGAACAGGGTTCCCGAGATACCAAACGGGCATCCGGTACACCGTGCCACGTACCTACCGCATCACAGCCCACCCCTACGGTCAGCGCTGTCCACGGCCTCCAGTAAGCTACAAACACCAGAAACTACTTGCAACTCCTGGACAGAGGACTAGGGTGAATAAGAAGTCGAGCGGGGTCATATTTCAGGGCCCAATGTATGGTAGTAGCTGAATCATGGATCACAAATACAGAACTCAGTTCCTGAGGACGGCTTCAATGAGACAACCCACCATGTACTCCTACATGGCCTCTCACCGACACCTTTTACCAAATCGTGTTCACACACTTAGCTCACACACAGTAGGACATGTTCACACACCTCTGATTCATCCTCGATGAATCAGACCTGACTCAACTCTAAGCAGTAGCAGGCATGACAAACAAGCATGAATGACTAGGCACATCAGGGCTCAAACAACTCCTACTCATGCTAGTGAGTTTCATCTATTTACTGTGGAATGACAGGTCATGCAGAGGATAAAGGGGTTCAGCTACCGCAGCAAGTAACAGATGAATCCGTGTTGTCCTAATGCAGTAAAAGAGAGCAGGAGCGAGAGAGTGGGATTTTATCGGAATGAACAAGGGGGTTTTGCTTGCCTGGCACTTCTAAAGATAACATTGAGTCTTCATCAGTGTCATCGATCTCATCGTCGAAACCACGTCTATCGAGAGGGAACAACCACCGACAAACAAGAAGAAACACAATCACTGCAATGCAACAATATGATGCATGATAATGACATGGCAATATGCTGGTGTTTTGAGCTAATGCACTTAGCTATGATTTAAATGAAGTTGGTTTGAATACATGATTCAAACTCCAACTCCATATATGATTATTTAAATGCCCTTTATTTGTTTTGTCCAAAACAGAGGACAAGCATTGTTCAAACATGCATGAAAATGGTACAGATGGATTCCTTGAATTTTTTTGATAATTTTTCATATATAAATTATTTAATTTGGAGCTACGGTTAATTTTCTATGATTTATTGAAGTTTTAGCTATTTTCTGAAATTCCTGAAATAATAATAAATCCAGAAATGATTTATGGCGTCAGCCCCACGTCACTGTGACGTCAGCAGGGTCAACTGGGCGCCCCAGGTCAAACCTGGCGTGTGGGGGCCACACGTCAGTGACACAGGAGCTAATCCCGGTCAAACCCAGCGCTGACTGGGGTTTGACCAGGGGTGGGGCCCACTGTCAGTGGCTGTGGGTTTAATTAGTGGGGCCATTAACACTAATTAAGCATGCCACGTCGGCAGTCGCCAGAGTTTCGCCGGCGACGACCCAAAACGCGGCGGAGACACACCGGGGTGGCTCGGGTTTCGTCTATACTGCACCGTTCGGTGCGCCCTTTGGCTCTACGGAGAGCTGGCGCGATGGCGCGTCGGATGGTCGTGGTCTCCGGGCCTGGGGTGGCCGGAGTCGACGGCGGCGAGCTCGGTTGCGGCCGCCGGAGCTCGGGTGAGACACGGGCGACCACTAGGGGGCACGAGAGGGCGAGCTGCGGCAGGCAACGGGCTCGTGGAGACGTTTTGAGCACGATGGTGCACTCAGGTGGGAGCTCCAGTGGCTGCAGTGACGGCGGCGACGAGGTCAGCGGCGGCCGGAGTTCGGCCAACGGCGGGTTAGGCGATGCAGGGCGCTAGGGGAGGCGTTGGTGCGTGCTACGTGCTCCTGGTGAGGCGTGGAGCACGGTGGTGTGCTCGGCTTCGAGCCACAGCGGCACTGGCCACGACGGCGACGAGGCACGGCGGCGGCGAGCTTCGGTCGTGGTGGAAGATGGAGCTACGGGACGAAATCAAGTGCGCGGAGTGAGGGGAAGAGAAGAGGAGCTCACAGTGGACTGGACGGAGGGGTCGGCGAGCTCAGGGAAGCTTCTGCGACGGCGAATTTACGGCGGCGATCTCCGGCCGTGGCGATGAAGATGGCGGTGATGGCGTGGCTACAGGGCACCCGGCGTCGCATGCGTCGTGGTAGAGCTTCATGGGGTCGGGACGGAGCTCCTGAGCTCATCGGAAGGGCGAGGGGTGGCCGGTGGCTATGGATGCGACGGCGGCGCCCTCCGGTGGCTCTCGGTGGTGCTCCAAATCGGGAGAGGGAGAGAGCCAGAGCGAGCAGAGGGAGGGATAG
>NC_041381.1:245509130-245577989 GCF_002162155.2 Triticum dicoccoides
CAGGGAGGAAGACGACAGGGGGGGGGTGGAGATGGGCTGGGCTGGCCAGGTGGGCCTGGTGGGCTGCAGAGGTAAGTCCAGGTAAGGTTTCTCTCCTCTGTCTTTTATTTCTGTTTTGTTTTTATTTTTATTTAATCTTTTGCCACTGTTTTGAATTTAAAATAATTCAAACAATGCCAAAAAGCTCCTCTGAATATTTTTATTTTGCTATATGGACTCTTCCAAAAGCTCATAAAATATTTCAGGGGTATTTGAAATTATATTCTAATTATATGAATATAATTCAAATTCAAATAGCTAATGATTTAAATTCAAAGTCCCAAAAATAAATCCTTAAAAATGTTCAATATTTTGGTTGGGACCAGAACCCTTACCAAAATTATCAAACATTTAAGAAGAGCATTTTGGAGCAATGAATGAGATTTTTAGGGTTTTTGCCCTTCTTTTATTTAAGTTTTTGAGGCTTCCAAAATTCCTCAGTTCAGGTTTCAAAAATTTAAACATGATGCTCAGATGGAAGCAGGCATAGGACAGGCCAGAACTAGGGATGTGACAAAGGCCTCCCCAACGAGGGAGGCCGAAGGGTCCAAGAAGGGAAGGACTCTTCCCCTGGACTGCTCTGCCAACACCGGCGACGACGACGAAGATTGGCCCCCAAGGGCAAGCCCCTGGCGAGATCGTAAGTATCCGGACTCCCGAATAACTTCATGATTTTTCTTTTCGCCACATGGTGTCTTTCTAATGCCGCATACAACCCTGCAGTCCGCCCAAGGATGATCTTCCCACTTCGTCCAGCGGGTCCTTGGGTGCGTTTGATATGGATTCCCTTCCGACCGCCTCCACCCCCCGTGATGCGGACGATGCCGAGGTGGGATCCTAGGAAGGGACCTACCAGGAGGAGGAGGCCCCGGAGGTGTCGCAGAACAACCTCCCGGACTTTGCACCGGACTCGGCCCCAGAACCCATAGTGGCTCCGTAGTCCGGCAGGCGGCCCCTTCGTAAGAAGGGCAAGACCGTGACGGCGGCAGCCTCCGTCCAACCGGAGGAGCCAGATAGCTTGCTGGGGGCGCTCAATGGCGCCTCCATCGAAGAGGAACACCGCACTGTTATGAGTGCGGTGATTCAGAAGGTTCAGCTCGCCAAGAGCGGGCTGACCGAAGCCTGCAGCAGCCTTCTAACAGGCTTTGAGGTAAGAATTTTGATATATGTAAAATAGTACCGCATAGACAGTAGCCCCTAATGCTCGGTTCGGTGTTCGGAAAGAAAAGCCGGACTGAGGATCTAAAAAGATATACGCAGGAGTCATAAAAAATATGTCAATATGGATTGCAGGCTGTGCTTCTAACCTCTTCCGCACTGACTGCGGAGGTCAATACTTTGAAGCAAAGCCTCGAGCGGTCCGAGAACAAGCTCGGCCGTGCCAAGAAGCAGCTCGAGGACAATGAAGGTGAGTAACACCTTATTAAAAATGTACCTTACAAAAAAGGATTTTGGTTGCAAGAAGAATGACAAGGATAATGTGGGTATTGCAGGGGCCACAAGCAAGGTGGCGACCCTAAAGGAGGCGGTGTCCGCGGTCGAACGCAATGTGGCCGCGGAACGCACCGAGCGAGAGAGGCAGGAGGCGCGGGTGGCGGAGGTACGGCAAGAGCTCCAGGCTCTCATGGAAAAACACGAGAGTTTGGAGCGTGACTCGAAGACTCAAGAGTCCGAGCTTGCAACGGCTCTTGAGAGTGCCAAAGCCGCTAAGGCAGAAGCCTATAAGGCCCTCCAGGAAGTCGAGGCGTTGAATAAAATAGTGGCGGGTAAGGCATTTTTCATGCAAAGTAAGCATGTGAGTGTGAATTACCTATCACTTACCCGAATTCGAAGCTCTCCAGGAGCATTTGCAGATCTGCCCCGCAGCGTGTCCGATGCTGCCGCTTTCTACAGGGCCGAGGAGGGGAGCTCGACGGAGAAGGTCTTCTGGTCTCAGTATGCTGAGGCCGAACATCCGGTGCCCCTTAGCGACCAGCTGAAGCAGCTGGTCGAGCTCCACAAGGTGGCCGAACAGGCCATGAAGGGCCTCATAGTTCGGCTATGGCCTAAGGAGGCCATGCCTGGGAGCTACTTCGGCCTGGTGCGGCGGCTGGTGGATGCGTGTCCATGGGTTGAAGTCATCAAGCACTCCGCCTGTATTGAAGGTGCCCGGCGGGCCCTTGCCCGTGCAAAGGTGCACTAGGGCAAGATGGATGCTCAGAAGCTTGTGACGGACGCGCCACCGCAGGGCAAGGAGCATCGCACGCCCGAGATGTATTATAAGAGTGTCCTGAAGGGTGCCCGCATTATTGCGGGTGAGTTCTCCAAAGATGTAATATTTGAGTAGACTCGCATTTTGTTATCCTGTGCGCTGAAAACTTAGTTCATATGCGCTAAACAACGCTTGTTAATTTAAATTATTACCTTCTGTGCGGCTGTTTATCAAATCTGAGAGATGGCAAGTCGTCGGCTTCAGCCCCCATGCCAGGAGTGCTGGGGTGTTCGGGATAAATTTGAGCACTCTTGTTCCCATTTTTGGGTCCATCTAGGGAGGCGCTCAACACAACGAACAAGGCAACCGGACTTATAATGCTTGAACACTCTCACTTAGCCATAGAATTCTATAATTTTAAATTTCGGCGAAGCCCCTAGTATTCAGAAGGCCGAATTTGGGGCGCTATCCACGCCTGGGCCGGACAAAGCCGGCTCCTCGCTCTAAGCGGCATAAGTCTTTAGGGACTCGCAAAAAACCTCTCGAACAGCGACCAGCTCTCGCCTCATCATGACGGTCAGTTTTAGCTTTCTCCACTGAGGCGCTCGCCCAGCTCAACTAGGGCGCAATCACAGTGGTTCTCCCAGTGCTACCTTAGCTGATACAACGGAATGTAAGGTACCAAAACATGGGAGCCGGGGAAACCCAACTATTGACCCAAGGCATGGTTCGGAGCCGATGCATATAATGCTATAAGTTCGGGGTGCCGCACTTGTGAAAGTGTTTTGACTTATCACACCATGATGCAGGAAACATAAGCCCCTAGTGTATTTAGCCGTACCAAAATGTACGGATGCAACATGTCATAAATGAACATATGTATAAGAAAGAAATGCAATTGGAAGCAAAAAGGTGCTGCATTACTTATTCAAGAAAAACTGTTGTGAATGCAGAACGATACAAATGGTGTGATAAGCAAGGGATGGGACTATTAAACATGTCCCCCTCCAAGGGTAGGCTGCGGAATGGTGTATAAAACAGATTTAATGCTCGTAATGGAGACCACCTGGATATTCGTTGTAGCCTTTCTCTTTCCCTGGCTGTTGCATCGTGAGTTCGGCAGGTCTGCTGCCGGACAGGGCCTCTAACGAACGGAGTCCTGTGGGTAAAAAAAAAGGAAAAAAAGAAAAGAAAAAAAGAACGACACACTTGAGAGCCCCTGGTGTGGTTGAGCCGCATTGTGGGCCTATCGTGGTTGTGCCCCTCTCCCCATGCCCATGGTATCTCCAAAGCATAATGGTGTACGCGAAGGACCTGTCTTGACATTTTGCAGGGGCTGGTGATGGGGCCGCACTGCTACGCGTGCTCGGAACGTGCCAGGTGATCTAGTTGCAGGTTACTCCGGGCGTGTTTAGCCGTGTCCGGTCGCTTAACGGCCGGACTCGAGAATTGCCTTAAGAGGCTGCACTGTACTTCTGCCGCGAGAGCCGCTGTATGTTCCTCCGTTCGAAGAGAGTGTTCAGTGTTTCCGTTGACCGTGATGACTCCTCGAGGGCCTAGCATCTTGAGCTTGAGGTATGCATAGTGCGACACCGCGTTGAACTTTGCAAACGCGGTACGTACGAGCAGAGCATGATAGCCGCTGCGGAACGGAACTATGTCGAGGATTAACTCCTCGCTTCGGAAGTTATCCGGGGATCCGAAGACCACTGCCAGTGTAACTGAGCCTGTACAATTGGCTTCTACACCTGGTATGATAACTTTAAAGGTCGTCTTGGTAGGTTTAATCCTTGAGGGGTCTATGCCCATTTTGCGCACTATATCCTGATAAAGCAGATTCAGGCTGCTGCCGCCATCCATCAGGACTCTGGTGAGGTGAAATCCATCGACAATTGG
Source organism: Triticum dicoccoides (assembly GCF_002162155.2). Taxonomy (NCBI): domain Eukaryota; kingdom Viridiplantae; phylum Streptophyta; class Magnoliopsida; order Poales; family Poaceae; genus Triticum; species Triticum dicoccoides. Next base: position 245,513,257 of record NC_041381.1, read on the forward strand.
GTCTAAAACCAATGCGGCGAATCCGCCGTGGCGGATGCTGGTGGGGTGGTCCCTTCGGTCAAAAGTGATCGGGCAGGAGGACCATGGATTGAACTTCTGGGCAACTGGCTCCATCGCGTATACATCCCTGAGTGCACGCTTCCGCTCCCTTTTGGGTATGTGTGTTGCGTATATCATGTTCACCGTTCGCACCTGTGGGGGGAAACCCTTCTGTCCTCTATTGTTCGGCGGTCGGGTCTCTTCCTCGTCATCGCTATGCAGCCCCTTGTCATTGTTTTCGGCAATTAACTTGCCTGCCTGCTTGAATACCCAACAGTCCCTGTTGGTGTGGTTGGCTGGCTTTTCGGGGGTGCCGTGTATCTGGCACGAGCGGTCAAGTATTCGGTCCAAATTGGACGGACCCGGAGTAGTTCTTTTGAATGGCTTTTTTCACTGACCGGGTTTAGAGCCTCTAAATCCGGCATTGACTGCCGTATCTTCACTATTATCGCCGTTAATGCGGCGTTTGTTTTGTTGCGACGCGACCTTCCATTACGGTCCTTGATATCCGGACTGCCAGAATTTTTGCTGAGGTTGTTGCTGCATGCTAGCCAGCTGTCCTCACCCGTGCAGAAGCGGGTCATGAGTGATGTGAGGGCTGCCATGGATTTCGTCTTTTCCTGTCCCAGGTGCCGGGCAAGCCACTCGTTGCGGATGTTATGTTTGAAGGCCGTGAGGGCCTCCGCATCTGGATAATCGACGATTTGGTTTTTCTTGGTTAAGAACCGTGTCCAGAATTGTCTGGCCGATTCGTCTGGCTGCTGAATTATATGGCTTAGGTCGTCAGCGTCTGGTGGTCGCACATACGTGCCTTGGAAGTTATCGAGGAATGCGGCTTACAGGTCTTCCCAACTCCCAATTGACTCTGCTGGCAAGCTGTTAAGCCAATGCCGGGCTGGTCCTTTAAGCTTGAGTGGGAGATATTTGATGGCGTGAAGATCATCACCGCGGGCCATGTGGATGTGAAGGAGATAGTCTTCGATCCAAACCGCGGGGTCTGTTGTGCCATCGTAAGATTCAATATTCACGGGTTTAAACCCTTCGGGGATTTGATGCTCCATTACTTCATCTGTGAAGCATAGTGGGTGTGCGGCGCCTCTGTACTGGGCGATATCACGACGGAGCTCAAAAGAGCTTTGTCTATTTTGTTCGGCCCGGCCGGACTTACTGTGTCCGGCGCGATGGTTGTCGTCACGTATCATGGGGCGCCCACGCGATCCATAGATCAATCTTGATTGTCTTGCCTTATCCTCCAATATATCTCGCAAGTCCGGAGCGTTCCCCTGTGGCCTTGTGCTTTTCGAGCGATGCCGGGTACGGTTCTAGTGAAGGGCCTAGAGGCCTCTCTGTCGCGACCACAGGGTGGTCGGTCAGCCGTATTGTCTGCTGGTGATGCAGGTTCATATGCCTCCTCCTCTAATCGGGGGAGCAGCTTGCGTTTAGAGTAGCTTTTGGAGGGGCGTTCGAGCTCATGCTCTTCGGCTGCGAGGACTTCAGTCCATCTGTCGGCTAGCAGATCTTGATCAGCTCTAAGTTGTTGCTGCTTTTTCTTGAGGCTGTTTGTCGTGGCCATAAGCCTGCGTATAAAACGCTCTTGTTCGATGGGATCCTCAGGCACGATTCATTGTCGTCGAGGCTTGCCTCGTCTCCGGAGGGAGGCATATAATCCTCTACCTCTTCTTCTGCCGCTCTCTCATGAGTGCTGGTGTCTCCGTCCTCCTATGCTGAATCTTGCTGGAGTGGGTTGTCTTCGGCACTATCTGGGGTGTTATTATCTCCGGTGCCGGAATCTTCATTCTTGTTGTGGCGGGATTTAGAGCGGCGCCGCTGACGCCGGCGCTTGGGCTGTTTCTTGGAGGGGTCTTCCTCCGCTGTTTCTTTGCCATTCCCATCCTTTGGGATATCCACCATGTATATGTCATATGATGAGGTGGCTTTCCAGTGCCCAGTAGGCGCTGGTTCTTGGTCGTCTCCGACATCGTCGTCCATACCGTCAATGTCTTCGGAGTCGTAGTCTAGCATGTCGGTTAGATCGTCGACAGTGGCTACTAAGTGGGTGGTGGGTGGGCTTTGAATTTCTTCGTCGTCCGCATCGTAACCGTCCTGACCGCAGTCCGGCCAGGGCTCTCCTGATAACGAGAGATACTTTATCGAACTCAAGATGTCGCCGAAAGGTGAGTGTTGAAAGATGTCCGCAGCGGTGAACTCCATGATCGGCGCCCAAGCGGATTCGATTGGAGGGGGCGCGGGAGGCTCGGAGTCCGGCGAGGAGTCCGGCAACTCGGAGTCACGGGCTTCATGAGGGAAAAGATCAGTGTTCGGCTCTATCGCCGTAGAGGTTGCAGCCCCCGAGGCGGTGTCTAGCCATCCGTCCTCGATCTGCGCAGCCGGCTCCGAATTGAAGATAGAAGCGGACTCGGGTGCGACCTCCAGGATACTGTCCGGCTGCAGAGCTAAATCATGCTTGTCGTGACAGTGCGGCACGCTCGGATGTGGCTCGAATCCATCGAGGATTAAGTTCCCGCGGATGTCAGCCATGAAGTTCAAACTTCCAAATCTGACCTGACGGCCAGGGGCGTAGCTTTCGATCTGCTCCAGATGGCCAAGCAAATTGGCCCGCAGTGCAAAGCCGCTGAATACAAAGATCTGTCCGGGGAGGCAGGTCTCACCCTGGACTGCGTCGTTGTTGACGATCGAAGAAGCCATCGAGCCTATCGGTGACGAACAGACGAACTCTCAATGGAAGCACCAATGTCGGTGTCAAAACCGGCGGATCTCGGGTAGGGGGTCCCGAACTGTGCGTCTAGGTGGATGGTAACAGGAGACAAGGGACACGATGTTTTACCCAGGTTCGGGCCCTCTTGATGGAGGTAAAACCCTACGTCCTGCTTGATTAATATTGATGATGTGTGTTACAAGAGTAGATCTACCACGAGATCAAGGAGGCTAAACCCTAGAAGCTAGCCTATGGTATGATTGTTGTTCGTCCTACGGACTAAAGCCATCCGGCTTATATAGACACCGGAGAGGGCTAGGGTTACACAGAGTCGCTTACAATGGTAGGAGATCTACATATCCGTATCGCCAAGCTTGCCTTCCACACCAAGGAAAGTCCCATCCGGACACGGGATGAAGTCTTCAATCTTGTATCTTCATAGTCTTGGAGTCCGGCCGATGATGATAGTTCGGCTATCCAGACACCCCCTAGTCCAGGACTCCCTCAACGGTAATTTCGCGTCTCCCATTCATTTGCTCGGGTGAATTCCACCGAGCAGAGAGGATGTTTAATGGTTCGTTCAAATTTTGGGATAACGAGCATCCACGTCTACCTTACCAAGTCGATTTGAATCAAATTTTGAAATATTAGCTTGCCACTTCTTTTTTAGATGGAGAGATGATGCTCGGGAGTAATGTGTTTTTACATGCTCGTTGCTAGCAATTTACTATATGATAAATAGTTGACCCACTCAAAAATGTGAATCAAACCTAAAATGAAATGTCTCGATTCAATGAAATAGCTCGTTCAGTAAGTCAAAATAGTGAACGAAATCCAAACTTGAACACCTCAATCGAGTAGCATGTTGTACAGTATTATAGTACTCCATGAACATGTTGAAAGTCAAATTAATGAACTTGTTTGATATACGCATATATCCGTTCATGTGTGAATTGCAGACAACATGTTCTCCAATTTAAATATTTGAATGCAAGTTTATATCGAAACATGGTTTATATCAGTCTTTGATGCATAAAACGCGACCCCCCCTCTCCCGGACTCCTGTTCTCTCTCTCTCTCTCTCTCTCTCTCTCTCTCTCTCTCACCGACAATCTTCAATTCTGTCGCACACATCTGACACAAAAACCTTGTTGGTCCCTCTCCCTTTCTCTCCATCTCTCTCTCTCTCTCTTTGTGTTTGTGTGTGGGGGGGGTCTTTCTAGTTCGCATGCATATGTACACCATCTATAGGTATCTCTCGCACACTATGTATGATGCTCTAGCTATTCCAAGCTAGATATCTTGGGTGCAGTCATCGTACGCACACAAATTCCTTGGCTCTTTGCCCGTAACTCTCTCACGCACCACTCTGTCGTCTCGGAGCTCTTCCCCCCTCTCTCAAACTCTCCATCCACCTGGGTCACACATACACATGCATATCTCACTCGCACTCGATAGGCCCATCTAAAATTCTATCTCTCTCCCTCATTCTCTCTCCATCTCACACGCACACACACACATTCTCATGCCCAGCTAGCCAAGTATGATGGTCTCTCACCCAATTGTAGGCACATGCAGTCCCCCCTATATGTATATGACTAGCTAATCTTAGTCTCCATCACAAACATGTGCATGATCTATCTCGATTTCTCTTGGGGCATCTTTCTATCGTGCACGCACTCCCTCGATCTCCCACCCATATAGTCCCCTCACGATCTCGAGGGGATCTCTCTATCACAAACACACCCTCTATCCCTCCCCATGCGTCCATGCCATCCATGTGTCCCTCTCGACCTTTGTTCCTTGTTGGCCAGACCTCTATTGGACATGTGCTATAGGGGCGTCTCTCTCCGTTGCAAACAATCACACACTAGCTATCTTCGTGTATCTCCTCGCCTCGCTTTTCCATCTCGGAGATGCATGCGTGATATGTTCGCATAAGAAACGAAAACACACACACTCTCTCTCTCTCTCTAATTTATCATTTGTTGTCACTTTCTCTTTCACACATGTATTATTTTTGCACACTTACTCATTCTCCTTCACACGCACTTGATCTGTCTCGAGTGAGGCACTCTCCTTGGTCCATAGCATATAGATTTATTAAAAAGTCAAACATCACAAAGTTTGACCATGTACGTGGAGAAAAAGAATTACATCTAGTACGGAGAACATATACCATTAGATTCACCATGAGATGTAGTTTTGTATGATGTATATTTGGTATTGTAGATATAAATAACATTTGCGTAAACCTGATCAAAGTTTCCAAAGTTTGACTTCTAAAATTTACATGTGCTGCATTATCGAGCGGATGGAATATCTCTTTCCCCGTCTCAGCTATCTGACGCACCACTCAGCCTTATCAGGGCTCCTCAATCTCTCTCAAACTTTATTGGTCAGTTTGGTTCGTGACCTGACCCTCATGCCTTGATGGCCGGTACTTCCTGGTGTGGACGTGAGATGTAAAATATTTTTGCCTGGCCAGGCTTGTGCGGTTCTGAAGCGTTTGGTTCATGCCTGGGCCAGGCAGAGCTTGAACGTCCCATGAACCAATCCATGCATCAATTATTTAATGCTAATATCCATCCATGTTGCTGTTAGCCTCGTGGCCGCACGACCAGGCACGGCAGGCGTTCGAAATCGGTCGCCTGGGCCAGGCTACTTGTAGTGTCTGGAGTTCAGCCAGGCTAATTAAAGTGCAAGGGAACCCAGGCTAGGCTAGCTTTCTTTTTCACATGGTAGCAACGAAACAAGCGTGCATGAAATCCAGCCACAACCCCAGGCCAGGCAAAAAATGCTCAGGACACAAGCCAAACTGATCTTATATCTCCCTGGTTCACACATACACATGTCTCGCTCGTGCTATACATATAGACCCATCCAACACTCTCCGCCCTTGTTCTCTCTCCATGTGACACGCACCCCCCTAAGTACCATAATCCCTCACTCCATCATAGGCGCAAGCACTTCCCCCCTCCTAAGTATGATTATCTCTTACTAGCCATCAGGAACACACGTATTGTCTCCTTCCATCCATACGTCTATATCGATATCTCTCGGGGCATCTTCTATCACGCACACACCTTGTCACTCGACCTCCCACCCATGTAATCCCATCACGATCTCCAGGGGATCTCTCTATGACAAACATACACTCTCTCCTCCCCATGTCTGCATTTTCCTTGTATGTCTCTCTCGACCTCTCTCCCTTGTTTGTCATACCCCTCTTGGCCACATGCTAGAGGTCTTGCTCTCTCGGTTCCAAACATCCACACACTATCTCCTCACCTTGCCTCCGTTGTCGAAGATGCATGTGTGATATGTTTGCATAAGACACGCACGCTTTTTCTCTACTTTTATCGTGTGTTGTCCATGTCTCTTTCACACACGCACACACACTTTTTTCACTCACTCACTCTCTCCCTCTCTCTCTCTCTCTAGTTAGGGACTCTGTCATGTCCATAAGCATATGGATGTTTTGAAAAGTCAAACCTTAGAAAAGTTTGACCATATATATGTGGAGAAAAACATTTACATCTGGAACGATCATTAGATTCATCACAACATGTACTTACTACATACTATCATTTATCTTTGGTATTGTAGATATAAGTAATTTATTTATAAACTTGGTCAAAGTTTCAAAAGTTTGACTTAAAAAAAATGTTGGAATTACATTATCGAACGGAGGGAGTAGCTCTTTCTCTCTCTCTCTCTGCTATCTCTCACAGGCCTCCCCTCTCACTTGAACTCTCTATACCGACGGATTATACGCTCACTGTGTTAGCGTATAGCTCCCAATATTGTTTAGTTGACCGGTCAACCAATCCACATGCTGCCTGTCAGCTTGTGTTCTGTATCTTTGTGTGCTGGCCCATGTGGCAGTGGGTGAAAATAAGTAAACTAGAGGCCCATCTGACACGCGGTGAAGTAAACAAAGTTCAAACCACTCGGGGTAGCACCCCGCACGCTAGTAAATTGAGGGCGCATTGAGGACAAACTTCTTGCACGCGAAGGACGCACTCGCGCACAATTCACCACTACGCGGTGGCATGCACAGAAGGACGCACTCGCGCACACCCAGCACACAACACACACCAGCACACGTGTACACCGGCGTCGCCACCGGTTGAGATGGACGGCGAGGCAGCCAACAAGTGGAGTCAGCTCGAGCCAAAACCGCATTCGGCGAGCCTGGACTTCATCAGCTGCCTCCCCGACGACATGCTGCTCGTCATCATCGGCCTCCTCCCTAGCAAATCTGCCGTGCGGACCGCCCTGCTCTCCCGGCGGTGGCGCCCCCTCTGGCGCTGCGTCCCCCTCAACCTCACAGTTGACAGCTGCCTCTGCGACGGGGATTGCAAACGCATGGCCACAGTCTCCAAGATCCTTTCATCGCACCCTGGGCCAGCCAGATGCCTTGACATCCGCATGTTCAGTACCAACTGTAAAGTCCAACCCAAGTTCGACGAGTGGTTCTTGTCCCCTGCCCTAGATCAGCTCAAGGAGCTCAGCTTTGAACCTGGACGATGTCGCTCTCTGCCGCCGTCCGTGCTCCACCCCACGCCAATGCCGCACTCGTGCTACGTCTTGAGCTTGCGTTGGTTTTTCTTGAAGAGGAAAGGGTGATGCAGCAAAGTAGCGTAAGTATTTCCCTCATTTTTTGCGAACCAAGGTATCAATCGAGTAGGAGGCTCCTCAAAAGTCCCATGCACCTACACAAACAAACAAAGAACTCACAACCAACGCAAATAAAGGGGTTGTCAATCCCTTCACGGGCACTTGTGAAAGTGAGATCTAATAGAGATGGTATGATAAGATAAATATATTTTTGGTATTTTATAATATAGATGCAAAAAGTAAAGATGCAAATAAAAGTAGATTGAAGGAAAATATGATAAGAGATAGACCCGGGGGCCATAGGTTTCACTAGAGGATTCTCTCAAGATAGCATAAGTATTACGCTGGGTGAACAAATTACCGTCGAGCAATTGATAGAAAAGCGAATAATTATGAGATTATCTAGGCATGATCATGTATATAGGCATCACGTCCGCAACATGTAGACCGACTCCTGCCTGCATCTACTACTATTACTCCACACATCGACCGACTCCTGCCAGCAAGCTTACATGATGTAGAGGGATAAACTCATGCAATATGATATAAACCCCATCTTTTTATCCTTGATGGCAACAATACAATGCGTGCCTTGCTGCCCCTTCTGTCACTGGGAAAGGACACCGCAAGATTGAACCCAAAGATAAGCACTTCTCCCATGGCAAGAAAGATCAATCTAGTAGGCCAAACCAAACTGATAATTCGAAGAGACTTGCAAAGATAACTCAATCATACATAAAAGAATTCAGAGGAGATTCAAATATTTCTCATAGATAAACTTGATCATAAACTCACAATTCATCGGATCTCGACAAACACACCACAAAAAGAGTTTACATCGAATAGATCTCCACAAGAGAGGGGGAGAACATTGTATTGAGATCCAAAAAGAGAGAAGAAGCCATCTAGCTAATAACTATGGACCCGTAGGTGTGTTGTAAACTCCTCACAACTCATCGGAGGGGCTATGGTGTTGATGTAGAAGCCCTCCATGGTCGATTCCCCCTCCGGCGGAGCGCCGATGAAGGCTCCAAGATGGGATCTCGCGGATACAGAAGGTTACGGCGATGGAAATTGTGTTTCGTTGGCTCCCTGGATGTTTTTGGGGTACGTAGGCTTATATAGGAGGAAGAAGTACGTCGGTGACCGCCCGAGGGGCCCACAAGACATGGGGCGCGCCCTATAGGGGGGCGCCCTACCCTCTCGTGGACGCCTCGGCTGCTTCTTGACATGCACTCCAAGTCCTCTGGATCACGTTCGTTCCAAAAATCACGCTCCCGAAGGTTTCATTCCGTTTGATATTCCTTTTCTTTGAAATACTGAAATAGGCAAAAAAAACAGCAATACGGGTTGGGCCTCCGGTTAGTAGGTTAGTCCCAAAAATGATATAAATGTGTAAAATAAAGCCCATAAACATCCGAAAGGGGTAATATAATAGCATGGAACAATAAAAAATTATAGATACGTTGGAGATGTATCAAGCATCCCCAAGCTTAATTCCTGCTCGTCCTCAAGTAGGTAAATGATAAAAAAGAAATTTTTGATGTGGAATGCTACCTAGCATAATTCTCAATGTAATTTTCTTTATTGTGGCATGAATATTCAGATCCAAGTGAAACAAAGTAAAAGTTCATATTAACATGAAAATGGTGATACTTCAAGCATACTAATCAAAGTAATCATGTCTTCTCAAAATATCATGTCCAAAGAAAGTTATCCCTACACAATCATATAGTCTAGTTGTTGCTCTATCTTCATCACACAAAGTATTTAATAGTGCACAACCCCGATGACAAGCCAAGCAATTGTTTCATACTTTAATAATCTTAAACTCTTTCAACTTTCATGCAATATATGAGCGTGAGCCATGGACATAGCACTATATGTGGAATAGAATGGTGGTTGTGGAGAAGACAAAAAAGGAGAAGATAGTCTCACATCAACTAGGCGTATCAAAGGTCTATGGAGATGCCCATTAATAGATATCAATGTGAGAGAGTAGGGATTGCCATGCAATGGATGTACTAGAGCTATAAATATATGAAAGCTCAATGAAAGAAACTAAGTGGGTGTGCATCCAACTCGCTTGCTCACGAAGACCTAGGGCATTTTGAGGAAGCCCATCATTGGAATATACAAGCCAAGTTCTATAATGAAAAATTCCCACTAGTATATGAAAGTGACAACATATGAGACTCTCTATCATGAAAATCATGGTGCTACTTTGAAGCACAAGTGTGGAAAAAGAGATAGTAGCATTATCCCTTCTCTCTTTTTCTCTCATATTATTATTATTTTTCTTTTTCTTTTTTTTCTTTTTGGCCTTTCTCTTTTTTTTCTTCCTTTTTTTTCTTTTTTTCTTTTTCTAAAGTCCGAAGTCTCATCCTGACTTGTGGGGGAATCATAGTCTTCATCATCCTTTCCTCACTAGGACAATGCTCTAATAATGAAGATCATCACACTTTTATGGATTTACAACTCAAGAATTACAACTCAAAGCTAGAACAAGATATGACTCTATATGAATGCCTCCGGCGGTGTACCGGGATATGCAATGAATCAAGAGCGACATGTATGAAAATTATGAAGGTGGCCTTGCCACAAATACAATGTCAACTACATGATCATGCAAAAAGCAATATGACAAAAGTAATGCGTGTCATATGAATGGAACGGTGGAAAGTTGCATGGCAATATATCTCGGAATGGCTATGGAAATGCCATGATAGGTAGGTATGGTGGCTGTTTTGAGGAAGGTATATGGTAGGTGTATGGTACCGACGAAAGTTGCGTGGCAAAAGAGAGGCTAGCAATAGTGGAAAGGTGAGGTGCGTATAATCCATGGACTCGACATTAGTCAAAAGAACTCATGTACTTGTTGCAAAAATCTAGAAGTCATCAAAAACCAAAGCACTATGCGCACGCTCCTAGGGGGATAGATTGGTAGTAAAAGACCATCGCTCGTCCCCGACCGCCACTCATAAGGAAGACACTCATTAAATAAAATTGTGCTCCAACTTCATCACAAAGAGGTTCACCATACGTGCATGCTACGGGAATCACAACCCTCAACACAAGTATTTTTCATAATCACCTCAACTAGCATGACTTTAATATCACAACCTCCATATCTCAAAACAATTATCAAGCATCATATTGATCATAGCATCCAATTCTTTTGTATGATAGTTTTTATTATACCCAACTTGGATGCTCATCATTCTAGGACCATCTTTGTAACCATAGCAAATACCATGCTGTTCTAAAAGACTCTCAAAAAATATATAAGTGAAGCATGAGAGACTAGCAATTTCTTCAAAATTAAGTCACCACCGTGCTCTAAAAAATATAAGTGAAGCACTAGAGCAAAAACTATCAAGCTCAAAAGATATAAGTGAAGCACATAGATTATTCTAGCAAATACTAATCAAGTAGGCTTCTCCCAAAAGGTGTGTACAGCAAGGTTGATTGTGGTAAACTAAAAATCAAAGACTAATATAATACATGACGCTCCAAGCAAAACACATATCATGTGGCGAATAAAAATATAGCTCCAAGTAAAGTTACCAATGAACGAAGACGAAAGAGGGGATGCCTTCCCGGGGCATCCCCAAGCTTAGGATTTTGGCTATCCTTGAATATCTTGGGGTGCCATGGGCATCCCCAAGCTTAGTCTCTTGCAACTCCTTACTTCATAGTCCATAAAAGCTTTACCCAAAACTTGAAAACTTCACAACACAAAACTCAACAGGAAATCTTATAAGCTCCATTAGTGAAAGAAAAGAAAACCACCACATAAGGTACTGTAATGAACTCATTATTTATTTATTTTGGGGTCAAACCTACTGTATTCCAACTTCTCTATGGTTTATAAACTATTTTACTAGCCATAGATACATCAAAATAAGAAAACAACACACGAAAAATAGAATCTGTCAAAAACAGAACAGTCTGTAGCAATCTGTAACTAACGCAAACTTCTGGAACTTTAAAAATCCTACCAGTATAGGAAGTCCTGGACAATTTATCTGTTGATCAGAATCAAAAAGAATCAACGCAAAAGAACGTTTATGTGATTTAACAAAACTAAATTCGTACGCGCAAAGTTTCTGTTTTTCAGCAGAATCACATCAACTATCATCATAGGTTATCCTATAGGTTCTACTTGGCACAAACACTAATTAAAGGATAAAAGCACATTAAACAGAAGGTAGATGCAAGATTTATTACTAAACAGGAACAAAAACAAAAAACACAAAGAAAATTGGGTTGCCTCCCAACTAGCGCTATCGTTTAACACCCCTAGCTAGGCATAAAAGCGAAGATAGATCTAAGTAGTGCCTTCTTTGGCAGTCAATTCATAAGTAGCTCGCATGATAGACTCATAAGGTAATTTGACTTTTTTTCTTGGAAAGTGCTCCATGCCTTTCTTTAATGGAAATTGGAATCTAATATTGCCTTCGTTCATATCAATAATCGCGCCAATTGTTCTAAGGAAAGGTCTACCAAGAATAATAGGGCAAGAAAGATTGCAATCTATATCAAGAACGATAAAATCTACGGGCACCAAATTTCTATTTGCAACAATGAGAACATCATTGATCCTTTCCATTGGCTTTTTAATGGTGGAATCCGCAAGGTGCAAATTTAAAGAGCAATCATCAAGATCATGGAAACCTAGAATATCACATAAAGTTTTCGGAATCGTGGAAACACTAGCACCCAAATCACACAAAGCAAAACACTCATGATCTTTAATTCTAATCTTTATAGTAGGTTCCACTCATCGTTAAGTTTTCTAGGTATAGAAACTTCCAAATTAAGTTTTTCATCATAAGATTGCATCAAGGCATCAACGATATGTTTGGTAAAAGCTTTATTTTGACTATAAGCATGAGGAGAATTAACAATGGATTGCAACAAGGAAATACCACCTTCTAAAGAACAATTATCATAATCAAATTCCTTGAAATCCGAGATAGTGGGTTCAATACTATTTAAAGTCATGACCTCTCCAGTCCTACTTTTACCAAATTTAGCATCAAGATCTAAAGACTCCGAATTCTTGGGATGCCTTCTAGGCAAAGTTGACCCATCATCAGTCCCATAATTATTAAGATTCATATTGCAAAACGAAGATCTAATAGGAGACGCATCAATAACTTCAAGATCTTCATCATTATTTTCATGGAAACTACAAGAACACACTTTTATAAAGCAATCTTTCTTTGGACGCAATCTAGCGGTTCTTTCCTTGCACTCATCAATGGAAATTCTCATTGCTTTGTCAGACTCATTGATATCATGCTTGGGAGAAGAAGATCTAAGTTTAAGAGAATCAACATCAAGCGAAAGTCTATCAACGTTTCTAGCCAAATCATCAACTTTGAGCAATTTTTCTTCAAGCAAGGCATTAAAATTCTTTTGAGAAATCATATATTCTTTCACACTATTCTCAAAATCAGAGGGTATCTTATTAAAATTACCATAAGAATTATTGTAGGAATTTCCATAATTATTAGAGGAATGACTAGGGAATGGTCTAGCATTAAAGTTTCCTCTATAAGCATTGTTTCCAAAACTATTCCTACCAACAAAATTCACATACATAGATTCATTATTATTCTCAATCAAAGTAGACAAAGGCATATCATTGGGATCAAGAGGAGTATTCTTAATAGCAAACAATTTCATAAGTTCATCCATCTTTCCACTCAAAACATTGATTTCTTCTATGGCATGCACTTTTTTACTAGAAGATATTTAGGTGTGCCATTGAGAATAATTAGCCATAATATTATCAAGGAGTTTTGTAGCATCTCCTAACGTGATTGCCATAAACGTGCCTCCCGCGGCTGAATCTAAGAGATTTCTAGAAGCAAAGTTCAAACCGGCATAAAAGTTTTGTATAATCATCCATAAATTCAAACCATGAGTAGGGCAATTGTGAATCATCAATTTTTCATTCTTTCCCAAGATTGGCAACATGCTCATGATCAAGTTGTTTAAAATTCATAATATCATTCCTAAGAGTGATAATCTTAGCGGGAGGAAAATACTTAGAGATAAAAGAATCTTTGCACTTGTTCCAAGAATCAATACTATTTTTAGGCAAAGACAAAAACCAAACTTTAGCACGATCTCTAAGTGAAAACGGAAATAACTTCAATTTGACAATATTGTTATGCGTATCTTTCTTCTTTTGCATATCACACAAATCAAAAAAGTTGTTTAGATGAGTAGCAGCATCTTCACTAGGAAGGTCGGCGAATTGATCTTTCATAACAAGATTCAGCAAAGCAGTATTGATTTCACAAGACTCAACATCATTAAGAGGAGCAATCGAAGTACTAAGGAAATCATTATTATTGGTAATCGAGAAATCACACAAATTGGTATTATCTTGCGCCACGGCAACAAGTAATCCAACACACAAGCAAACAGAAAAAAGGCAAGCGAAAGAGAGAGGAGGAGATTGGGAAAGAGAGGGCGAATAAAACGGCAAGGGTGAAGTGGGGGAGACGACAGCGAGAGGCAAATGGCAAATAATTTAAATGCGAGGGAGATGAGTTTGTGATGGGTACTTGGTATGTCTTGAGTTGAGCGAAGACCTCCCCGACAACGGTGCCAGAAATCCTTCTTGCTACGTCTTGAGCTTGCGTTGGTTTTCCTTGAAGAGGAAAGGGTGATGCAGCAAAGTAGCGTAAGTATTTCCCTTAGTTTTTGAGAACCAAGGTATCAATCCAGTAGGAGGCTCCTCAAAAGTCCCACGCACCTACACAAACAAACAAAGAACTCGCAACCAACGCAATAAAGGGGCTGTCAATCCCTTCATGGCCACTTGCGAAAGTGAGATCTAATAGAGATAGTATGAGAAGATAAATATATTATTGGTATTTTATAATATAGATGCAAAAAGTAAAGATGCAAATAATAGTATATTGAAAGGAAATATGATATGATATAGACCCGGGGGCCATAGGTTTCACTAGAGGCTTCTCTCAAGATAGCATAAGTATTACGGTGTGTGAACAAATTACTATCGAGCAATTGATAGAAAAGCGAATAATTATGAGATTATCTAGGCATGATCATGTATATAGGCATCACGTCCGCAACAAGTAGACCGACTCCTGCCTGCATCTACTACTATTACTCCACACATCGACCGACTCCTGCCTGCATCTAGAGTATTAAGTTCATAAGAACAGAGTAACGCCTTAAGCAAGATGACATGATGTAGAGGGATAAACTCATGCAGTATGATATAAACCCCATCATTTTATCCTCGATGGCAACAATACAATACGTGCCTTGCTACCCCTGCTGTCACCGGGAAAGGACACTGCAAGATTGAACCCAAAGCTAAGCACTTCTCCCATGGCAAGAAAGATCAATCCAGTAGGCCAAACCAAACTGATAATTCGAAGAGACTTGCCAAGATAACTCAATCATACATAAAAGAATTCAGAGGAGATTCAAATATTTCTCATAGATAAACTTGATCATAAACTCACAGTTCATCAGATCTCGTCAAAAACACCGTAAAAAGATTTTACATCGAATAGATCTCCACAAGAGAGGGGGAGAACATTGTATTGAGATCCAAAAAGAGAGAAGAAGCCATCTAGCTAATAACGATGGACCCGTAGGTCTGTGGTAAACTCCTCACTACTCATCGGAGGGGCTATGGTGTTGATGTAGAAGCCCTCCGTGGTCGCTTCCCCCTCCGGCGGAGCGCCGGCGAAGGCTCCAAGATGGGATCTCGCGGATACAGAAGGTTACGGTGGTGGAAATTGTGTTTCGTTGGCTCCCTGGATGTTTTTGGGGTACGTAGGCTTATATAGGAAGAAGAAGTACGTCAGTGGCCGCCCAAGGGGCCCACGAGATGAATCTTGACTTGCACTCCAAGTCCTCTGGATCACGTTCGTTCCAAAAATCACGCTCCTGAAGGTTTCATTCCGTTTGGACTCCGTTTGATATTCCTTTTCTTCGAAATACTGAAATAGGCAAAAAAAAATAGCAATACGGGCTGGGCCTCCAGTTAGTAGGTTAGTCCCAAAAATGATATAAATGTGTAAAATAAAGCCCATAAACATCCAGAAGGGGTAATATAATAGCATGGAACAATCAAAATTATAGATACGTTGGAGACGTATCATGCGTCGCGCCAGCTTCAACTCCTGCTATCTTCACCAGATTAATGCCGCACCCGCCCTTCTTCTCCCTCAACTCAAGCAGCTCGACCTCTTCGACGTTGTCATCACGAAGAAGGCTATGGATCACCTGCTCTGCGGCTATACTGCGCTCGAGTACCTTCGTCTTGAACAGATCCACGGATTCATTAGCCTCCACATCGCCTCGAGGAATCTCCGATGGATTTATGTACCTTGCTGGCCCCGAAACAAGACATCAATTGGGAAGAGATCACTCCAGTTGTTCCATGTTATGGTCATTGAGAATGCGCCTTTCCTTGAGAGATTGCTTGTATCGGATCTAGAAGGTCCAACAAAAATCAGGGTCATTGACGCGCCAAAATTGACAGCATTGGGGGTACTCGTCTGCCAAATTCTCCGAACTCTTTATTGGATCCGTAATCGTTCAGGTACATCACTCATCTTCTTCTCCATCTTCTTGAAATTCACATTTTTAGATTTCTTCTTGATGTATTTACGACTATCTTCCAGAAAATGATTCCCACAAGCTTGACCCAGTCCATGCGCACAGTGAAGATCTTAGCACTAAAATCTATCGGCCCCAATCTGGATCAAGTTGTTAGATTCTTTACATGCTTTCCGTGCACGGAGAAGCTACTCATCAAGGTGAAACTTCTTTCCTCTAAGTAAACGGTAATCACAATGTAGCTCAATTTTTTCGTAATCTTCCCAAATTACGATGACAAGTGTAGTGTTCAAAACTGCATCTACCCACTGCACCGAAAGAAATTTTTTTAGTATTCTTTTTCTCACATGATCACCTGCATCATTTTTATGCTGTACTACTATAGTAGCCTAGGCTAGTCATAGTGGAGAGTAACTTAGACTACTCCAGTAACTCTATGGTTACCCTAAGAGCAAGTACTACCTCCGTCCTGGTTTACTCTTCCAATTTTGTCGTATCAAAATTTTACCATAGATTTAACTGACAAAATGTTAATGCATGTCACTAAGAACTATATCGTTGGATTCGTATTTGAACATAATTTGAAATGGTGTAATTTTTAGTGACATGCATTGGCATTTTCTTAGGTAAATCTATGGTCAAAATTTTATACTAAATACGAGGTAGTATTCCCTCCGTCCCAAAATTCTTGTCTTACATTTGTTTAGATACGGATGTATCTAACACTAAAATGTAACTAGATACATCCGTATTTAGACAAATTTAAGACAAGAATTTTGGAACGGAGGGAGTAGAAAAGTGGGCTATGTAGGCCAAAACATGTGCCAAATTCACTTGTGATGCATTTGGCATCGATGCCCCTCCATTGCTCACCTGGTGCTCCAATCTGGATCACCTACTTTGCTCCGGTGCCAAATTAACTCACGCAATGAAAAAACACTGCGTGGGAGAGAGAGGACTGAGGAATAAAAAACACTTGTTTGGGAGAGTGAGAGGCTGGTGTAGTTGGTTTGATTGATTTGTTTATACATGTGGGACTGTGTGCACAGTAGTGCCAACTCTCTCACATCGCGAGAGCGGTGCCAAAATCTTTTGATTTGACATTAATGCGTATTATGTGGCATACTTTTGCGAAATATGGCATTGGCCACATAGTGGAAGGCAACAGAGAGAAAGGGAGAGAGAGAGAGAGAGAGAGAGAGAGAGAGAGAGAGAGAGAGTGAAAAAATATCCCTAGCCAGCCAACCCTATCGTATGAGCGAATGATATTGGTACCTCTTGATGACATGGCAATCTTATACAGCTAGCTGCTCTAATATGTTCTCTTCTTTTTCAGATAAAAAAAGACCCGAAAGTGAAAAATGTGCTGCACTATAACAATCTCATCGAATGCCTTGATCTCCATCTTACAGAAATTGATTTGATCGACTACCGAGGCAGCACATCTGAGATTAAATTGGCCAGGTTCTTTGTTCTAGAGGCAAGTGTGCTCAAGGTAATGAGGTTTGGCATTCTCTAGTGCAACAATGAATGGTGTGCTGATCACCGCAAGCGTCTAAGCCTAAATGACAAAGTCTCCACAGAAGTTGAATTTGTTTTTGAAACATCAAGTGGCCAGAGACTCAAAAACTTATTTGCCCATTAGTGACTTGTCAGGGCGGTCGATTTTAGTTTGTACGATAATGATGCATCCACCTAAAGTAATGAAAGTTCTTACGTAAACTACCTAGTAATTGCCTCTTCGTAGGTGCAGCATTACTCCTAACATTTGTAATATCAGTTTGAAATTTTAATATCGCCGTGTCCTATTCCTGCGTTTTCAAAATCCTGCGAATCAAACAGGTCCTGAGTTGGTGATGATGTTGTGCCTCCCATCTTTCACCAATAGCCGTCGGATCTAGATCTGACGCATACAAACCAAGCTTCTCCATTTTTGCAAAAAGGTGCCCGCACTTGTTCCCTATTCACAAACCACTCTTGTCTCTCACAATCAGCCTTATCTCCTCCCCACCACATCTAGAAGGCCGTGGAAAAATCTGGCGCGATGGCCGCTGCTGGCGCCGTCCACCCCCAATCTTGTTGTTTCGTGCAATGCACGGGCATCTACGCACGGGAAATTATGTCGAACAGGGCTAGCTGTAAGCAGGCTAGCTCTACAGCCATGATGATAGTGATTGCAGACAGTGAGGCTGACTATGGTATGCCAAACACGGCGCCTATACTCAGGTGTCATCTCCGACGCAGGGTCTTGTCACTTACAGTGAGGAGCAGCACGTAATAATTTGACCAACGGGTAGTACAGTGCTAGTACTCCTACTACTACATTGGTAGTACTACTAGTAGTACTAGTAGCACCACCGTCTGGATTTAGGAGTACTACCACGTCCATCGGGATTTTAGTATTTGACTAATAATATCTAGTAATGCATGTCACAAAAAATGTACTACTCCCTCTATAAATAAATACATGGTGTTTTATTCCTATTGGCGAGAGAACTTAATTTTTTTGCTAACTAGAGTACTAATAGGATTACATGCAATGAACTAAACACTGCATTCATGTTTGGTAGTCTCAAGTCACTGAAAGCATGCACGGCCCACATCTCTCATTGGTTGATATGTCACGAAATAAGAAACAAGGAGGGAGTTAATGCACCGTGCCTAAGTGTTTTGCGATTATATGGTTTTCATAAGGTGACTTACACAGCATTCTTGTTTACATGCATTAACATTTTATTAGTTAAATCAAAGGTCAAAACTTGGCGCAAAATGCAAAGGGGACCAATAAACTAGTAAACATCAAACTTCTCTCGTTTGGCCCCAACTAGAGGTCCGGTGAGATGACTATACTGCACCGGCACGGAGGCGGATGCAACTTCATTGACTTATGGCAACTGCCTTTGGGTGAATGACACGTGGGCCCAGGGGGTGGCTGGCCCACCTATCATACAGCCAAAGGCAGGTGTAGTAGAGGGCCGAGGAGTAGTACGAAATCCTACGCACCTACGCATGCTAACCAAGGGCAAGAGTGATCACTCGAATCGCAAGATCAGTTGATTAGAAGCTAAGCTAGACCCATGGAGGCGATGAGCGTGAGCATCAGCCGGTTGTGCCAGATGGCCCACGACGCCGGCCTGCGGCCCGGCACCGAGGAACTTCTCCAGGTAGTATTGCTTGAGGCCGCCAGGGAGAGGGGCCGCTTGGACGACAGCTTCGTCTCCTTGTTCAATGAGGTCCTTGTCGGTTTCCTTGACAAGTTCACCGTCATCAAGAAGCTCTCGGACGACTTTGACATAAGCCTCCAGCCGACGCGCCCAGGCTCTGCGATGCCCGCCACCCTCAACGCCCACTATGGTGACAACCTCTTCGACGCACGGGTGGCCCTGCGACTGCCCGCCGTCGCGCCAGAGAATGTCCACCTCAAGGTCGCGCTCGCCGCACAGCGCCTGGCGCAGCAAGACACCATCGACATAGTCACCCACGTCTATGCGCAAATCGTCCACAACGACTACCACATGCAAGAGGAGGATGATAGGACACTCGCCTTCTTGGACCGTAGGGCAACCTTGGACGGCATTGTTCAGAAGCACGTTGAGCTCGCCGCCAACGCCGCTACTCCTCACACGTCGGTTGGTGACCCGGCGCACTAGGGCGTGAGGATGTCGTTGATGGATCCGTATGTATTTTTATCTTTCCATCAAATCCATGTAGTAGTATATCATACTACATTAATTATCTTACCTTTCACATCAACTTCATTTTTTTGTACGTACTCCATGCATGAACGGCACCAGAACCAAACTTCTCATTACTCTAGGCAAAATCGTTATTTTCTATCTATCGGTCGCGCCATGGAGCAGAACAAAATTTTACAAGTTACGAGTTCAAAAGGAAAAGCCTGCCGTGTTCGCGTCGCACCCCCACACAGTTGGTTCGGCACACCGCTCAAGCGGGAATGCATGCGGTGTTGCATTTTCACTTACAAGTGGGACAGCAGTTAAGCAAACTGACTATCGGCAAACCCCCACCCCGCCCACCGCGTGATGGCTGAGAAAACAGGAGGGAGAAGAGATGGTTGTAGCACAGACTCTAAGAAAATTGGTTTCGGATGGGACTCGTGTGGGTGGTGTGTGCCGTACTGCTAGACGTGAATGCTAGTTATGGCCCATGGCACCCCACTATATCGAGCCTATATCGAGGTACGTAGAACAAATTTCCTGCAGTCTGTGCTCAGCCCTCCTCTATCTCTCTTTTCAGCCAGCCAGCGAACACGCGGAGCCCATTGTCTATTTTCTCACATGCGTCCCCACATGTCAGTGAAAACGCAAGAGGACCCACTGAACCTGCACATCTTTCACCTCGACGTGTTGGTGATGAAAAACAAATCCCATAAAGATCTTCGGTGGCCGCTTTTGGAGTTACTCAAGAGTAGTAAGATTCTATTTATAGTTTAACCCAAGATGCACATATCGTGGCTTCAACTACCACTCTATTTTCTTTCATGACACAACCTGGATGCTGGATGTCCCACGTGTCGGCAAAAGGAGGAAGAACCCAACCAAATACTCGGTTGTGCTCTCGGATTAGACTAGTTGTGCTAACTTCAAATTTTTATTGTGCACTCCCTCCGTTCCAAAATCTTTGACTTCCATTTGTCCAAAAATGGATGTACCTATATACTAAAACATGTCTAGATACATATATATTTTGACAAATAGAAGGCATGTATTGTGCAACGGAGGGAGTAGAATGGATGCAAGTTTTTATATTGGGAAGAAGAGTACATCCATGTATTGATCGAGCGCAATTTAGTAGGTGTTCTATCACTTTTAGCTAGCATAGAGGCTAGAGATGAGATTAGTGCACTTGTTGATACTCCTACTAGAATAGAGGCTAGACATGAGACTAGATGCGAGGAAGCAACGTCTACTTCTTTACACTCGAAGAAGAAAGAAGCACGCAAGATCGAGCCTCCGCAGATCAACAATGAATGCATTGAGAAGGCACTAATCCAACTTACAGGAGTACTAAAATGTATTCTTGTGGTTCTTGTTTTCTTTGGTCTTGCTTTTCTAGTCAAAATTATCGTTGGAGTTCATGCAAAACGGATGTCCGTTTGGGGTCGTGCGTTGGAGTTCGCCTTACAAGTGGGACCGCAGTTAAGGAAACTAAGTATCGGCAAACCCCCACCTCGCCTGCCACATGATGGCTGAAGTTAGAGAAACGACGAGGTTGAAGAGATTGCTCTAGCACGGACTCCAAGAAATAATATGGTGTCAGATGGATGTCGTCGTGGTGGTGGCGTGTGCCGTACTCCTGGACGTGAATGCTTGTTCTGGCCCATGCCACCCTAGTACTCCGACTACTTACTATATACTACTAGTATCGAGGATTCGAGGTGCTGGTTACGTACAGCGAACACGTTAACATATGGCTACAGTAAAACACCCGCCCGACGCACGAAGCATGTGAAGCTAGTACAAATAGTGTACTACTATTGTTGATTGGCCTCATCCGATAACCCGTTGCAATGCACGTAATATTATGTATTCGGAAAATATTTTTTTGCCTCGTCGCACCACTCACTCAAAGAAGCGACTCGAAAGCCATCCATAAATTTAGTAAGTTTATCACAGACATATCATTTTATTACATACAATAGGTCATCAACCCACATCGACAACGAGGATACATTATAAATACTAAATTTTTCACCACACAACAAATTACAAGCAATGAAATGAACTTCAACTCAACCATTCCTCGGTGTTGGAAACGCTTGCTCTGAACCACAAGTGATTCTCTGGGACGGGCCATCCATTGTCGATCTGGAGACCAACGCAGGACTGATCATCCAGGCTGAAGCGGCCTACTATATCAGTACCAGGGTAGGGAACCACCCAAATGTCCAAGGTATAGACACAGTTGCTTCTCATAAATGGTAGTAACGTTGTGTCAACAGCAGTTGGATCGCCTTTCACCATCATTGGATAGTTTTGTCCAAGGAAGAGCGAGTTTTCTCCAAGACTATGAATATTGTACCAGGGAGAAGGAGTTGGCGCTAGCACACTAGTATCCATCCCAAATACCATGCAACGGGTGTTGGAATAGATTCGGAGAGTGCGACCATGGGAGACTACACCTGCTTTCTTAGCAGTAACATCATCAATGGGCTGTATACACATAAGAAGAGGTGATCCATCGGAATTAGTTGCCAGGCGCCAAAGAGTATATGGGCGCTGCTCGTCCTCATGCGCGTGATCATCACCATCGTCATCTCCCCCTTGGTTATAAAAATTTTCAAGTATAGGTGGTGGAATGTTCATAGGACCTTGGAAACACAAGAAGAAGGTTAATTAGTAAAGGGAAACTTGCTAACCCGCATGCATGTGGATGAAACAATTATAATTACGGTGGAAAAAAAACGTACCAAAATTACAAGGATCCCATGCAAAAACGGTGCCACGAGTGGTGGCAGCAAACACAAGGCCCTCATATTGAATTGCATCACAGTACACATCCGTGTATAGAAACTGATTTTTGAGCAATATCCATCGAGTCAAACCACCAAGGACGGCAACAAGCTTGTCGAAGATAGCAACAACTTCATAGTTGTTGTAATTCCAAGAGCGGTTCGAAACTCGAAAAATTGCTATCTTCCGTAGAAGACCGTCACCATGATCATATTTGAACGTGCATACAATACCGGTGTGCTCAACCTCTGGGCAGTCTGCTGAGCTTTTTGGAAGTGGAACCCGGTCACGAGTGTACACATTCACAAGTTCCCACTCGCAGTTGGACCCAATGTCAATAACCCAATCTCCATTTGCGCCTGCCCAAGCCTTGCCCTCAAGCGATGGCATCTTAACATCATACGTATCATTATCAAGCGGCATCAACTTGCACAGGGCGAGGCCTCCGTCGTGCCGGCACCAGTCATCAGGGTCACGACGAAGAAGATAGGGGAGATCAAACCGCTCCTTGACTCTTGGGTTCCTTGTAATGATGTTATTAGTTGAGTCGAGAATGGGCTTGAACGAACCTGCCATGCTAGCCGAGGTGATGACGTCACACCGATCAATGAGTTCCTCCACCACGTCATCTTTCAGATCGGGGCAAGAATAATAGGGTCATTTCCAGCCTATTCCCTCCATGGAGAAGACGATCGAACAATGGTAGAAGAAAGGGTGAAGGGCTGAAGGAAAGGCGAAGAGTCGGTGGACGGTTGCCAATTTTCCACGATTCACGAAGAGGCGCCCCGGCCTACACGTCCGTTTGGAAATACTACTACTCGCGTCGTCTCACTGATATGTTGGAACGGGACTACATGTCAATGAAACATCGTGTGTAATTTCTCATGCAAAATGCGATCTGGCCGCGTTGGCCCAAGGTGCCGCATTAGTTATCGACCTTTATTTTTTTAATGGCGTGCCGTTAAGTTTTGAAGCACGACTAACTGGTACTGTACGCAGAGAAAATATAAACTACTCTACCACTACTCCACCTCGAGTACTAGTAGTATAAAAAAGATATATAGGTTGGAGCTTCAGCGCTTTCTTGCTAAGGGCTGCCCACTTGCTTCTCACACTACCACCCTCTCTCCAGATCTAAAAAAGACGGCCCCTCTCTCCCTCCTCACCGGTGGTCGCAGATCCGCCGAGGAAGAAAAGGACGTCGGCGAGCGAGGTCACGCACTGATGACAAGGCCGTCCTCTCAGACCTAGCACCCGCGCGGGATGGCCTCCGTCTCCAAGCTCGCTGCCGTAGTGTGTGCGGAGGACGACGACCACGAGCGAAGCCACTTCCCGCCGACCCTCAAGTATGATATCTCTTTTCGAACCATACCCTTGTTCTATTGCCCCATCTGCCATGTCGTTGCATGTGGATCTTTTTCCACACCACCATCTTCCCAATTTGCAATCCTCTGCTCTGCTGGCCACGCAGACGAAAACCATAATTTGCACTATTAAAGGAAACCCTACTTCATGCAAACTAATCCATGTCTGGGTTGAATAAGGAAAGGAAGGGAGACTGTACTGTCCAAAAGAGTAGGCATCGAACCTGCATCTAGGTTAAAAAGGGGAAAATCAGTAGCTAAGGAACGAGTCTCGTGTCTCTTGGTTGAAGAAGGGTAGAAAGGCATGAAA
Organism: Triticum dicoccoides; assembly: GCF_002162155.2. Classification (NCBI taxonomy): domain Eukaryota; kingdom Viridiplantae; phylum Streptophyta; class Magnoliopsida; order Poales; family Poaceae; genus Triticum; species Triticum dicoccoides. The sequence continues at coordinate 245,537,404 of NC_041381.1, forward strand.
ACGCAATAGAGAATGACCAGGTCGATTGGTTTGTTGTCCTCACAAGGGAAAAAGGTGGCTAAAGAGAACAAAAATGGGACGTAATCCACATATGCTGCCTGGATATTTGTTGCTCTGGGCAACCATACCTCCCTCACCACTCTGCATCCGTGGAGGTACATCGTACAGGTGCACCCACTGTCCGAATGGGCCTCCCATGCTCTTATTGCCACTTTCTTTGCTGTTAGTATAATGCCAGCAGTCAAGTCAAGCAATGCTACTGCTAAAGTGATGCCACATTTAACTAATGCCGCTCTCAGTCTAATGCCACCGATAAATTTAAGCAATGCCATTTAATGTCACTGGATTATTTCAGGGTTAGCTGTTGATTGTGGATGTATTAAAGATTTTTCAGCTAAGGCATTCTAATGATGTTGCACAGCCAGTATACCAATGATGAAACTTGTTACTACCTTCAGATTTTTGCATAGTTAATGCTTATAGATTACATACCTCACTTTCATGAGATAAGTTAATTTTTTTGTATAGTTTCACCAAAATGCCAAGGCGCTGATGTCATTTTATTTTGGTTAAACTGCACAGAAAATTATGAAGACAAGAGGAAAGGTCAAGAGTGGGCACCTCCTCTTCTGGCTGTTCTCTTGATTCGTTTGATCAAGTTTTTATGTTTGGTTGATTATCAAGATTGGGATAGCAATTTTTAAGGTCCCCCCGAGTTTGAAATGATATTTACCTTGGAGGTACATGGTTTGCAATTTGTTTATACTGTCATTAGTTAATAATTCTAGTTACCTTCAGACTTTTGTATTTGGTTTAATGATCATGCACAGCTAGTATACCAATGTTGAAACTTGTTACCTTTACATTTTGTATTGTTAATTCTTATAGAAACCTTCCAGTGCTAGAGTTTATTGAAATATGTTTAGTAAAACCATTGTATTGTACCCTTTAATAAACTAACTACTCTACTGTTGCACTAGCCACTGGATTAGTGTATATTTGTAGTATTCGAATGGTGTTGCATTAGCGTATGGACATAAATAAAGTGTGGCAAGCTTTCCCAGATATGTGCTCAAGAAAACTACTACCTGTTTTTCTAAATACTAGACATTTGGGTACTTTAAATTGAACCGCAAAAACGTCTTATATTAAGGAACAGAGGGTGTAGAGTTCACTCAAATTATCCCGGTAAAGCTAGTCACACCTTTGTTAAAATTAATGTTCATTATGTTATCGGAGGAGGTATGTATGTTTGTCTCTAATGCCTATCGACTACATACCTGACATCATGATGTAATGTTCAGTCATTTCCTTTTGTACAGTGTCACTGAATTGTCAAGGCAATGATGGCATTTTATTTTAGTAGAACTGCACAAAATTTGCTTAAAAGAAGAGGAAATTTCAGGAATGGCTCAATTTTTCAGAAAAAACTATGTATGCCTTCCTGACATCAGCTGATGTTGCTTTATTTATTCCTTCAAACAGGTGGTTAGAAATAGTCTTGCTACCTTCTCCCATTAAGAAATTTGAATGCTTATATTTGTGAGTCTGTGCTTAAACTAGTGCCACTTTTATAGTAATCACACTTTCAATATCTATGCAAACAGGGATGCTCGATTTTAGTGGAACTGCACAAAAAGTCCAACTGGTTCAACATTAGGAGCATATTTTTTCCAAACCTTTATATCCAATTGGTGGCACTATGAGCTGTTCATTACGAAGGTACATGGTTTGCTACTATCTTGCTACTCTTTTTGTACTGCCATTAGATAGTAATACTAGTGGTTTGCATGTGAATTATTGGCAGGGTGGACCTACATTGGAGGTGCAGGACAGGATTCAATGATTGGATGCTCAATTTCGGTTGTATCGATTTCACCTCTTCCATCACTGAGAACATGGATATCCTTGGTCTGATGAAGAATAGGCGCTATATTTCTGCTCTGAACCAGCAAATCAATTTAGTATGAAATTGTCCAGGGCAAAACATAACTCTATCAGATTGTCCAGTGCAGAACATGACAGATGCTAAGCGGAAGAGACATGTTTAAACTGAAAATACATGGTGTGGTATATGTTTACTAGGTGCTTGATATTTGTGCAGACAGAGATGTCTGCCCGTTGCTATTTGGCAAACAAACAAAGTGTCCGCAATTTTGGTTGAACCGCACAAGAGATTAGTATAGTCACTACATGCAGTGCCATTTGAAAATAGACATAGAAAGATTGGATAGTCACTTCATGGACTGCAGAAAAGTAGTACTGTACTATTTATTGGCCAACACTAGGTGCTTCATTGCTTTGGTCTGATTATACAATGGGCATCATTTTGCCTAAGTTAAAGTTTGTATTCCGAAAATAGTCTCGCGGTGTGATCGGGAGGAGATCAAATCATATTGAAGTGGATGTTCCTCCATCATGTGTGGTTCATTCTCATGGTTCCAGCTCTTGGTGAAACCACTTACGTTTGCAAGAAGAATTGTAGACTTCACAAACAAATTTGTCTTTTAGTCTATACTGAATATTGGCCAAGAGAAGCATCCATGTTAGTAGGAAGACCAGATGTTTTTTCTAGATCTTTGCTTTTGGAGCTACATATTTGTATATGATCTGTGAATCATTGAGATGCATTAACATGTTGATCTTATGTATGGGAATCGTACTAGTTAGTTTTAGTTGCGACGCAAGATCCGAAGTGGCTGATCTTTGCTTTTCGAGCTACATATTTGTATATGATTTGTGAATCATTGAGATGCATTAACAGTTACTTATTTCTACTCGCTCAGTGTTTACAAGTTACTGATCGATCACTAGCTAGCCAACAAATGCGCTCCTGGCAGTTTTATTTGCGACGCAAGATGCGAAGTGGCAGTTTTTGGAATAAAAATGCCTACCTCTGAAGAAACTGACAAGCTACACTATCGATCCTACACGGATAAAAATGCCTACCTCTAAAGAAACAAACAAGCTACACTATCGATCCTACACGGATAAATAGCGGATCACGCACGTACTACCTCCTTTCCGGTTTGCAGGGCTCTATTCAAGAAACGACCTACTCGATCCTACACGAATAAATAGCGGATCACGCACGTACTAGTACCTCCTTTCCGGTTTGCAGGGCTTAATTAAAAACTCTCACCAACCAAGGTACTCCCTCCGTCCGGGTTTATTACTCCTGTGAGCAAAGCAGCAAGACCAAGCATGGCAATAATTAACGGCATGCAGAAGTTTAAGCCTAATTAATTCCAGCGATTTAAGTGGTTGCATGCGTGCCCTCGGCTGCGACTCGTTGCATGCTGCTCTGCGTACTGGCTGCGAGCGATTCTGAGTGCCTGCATGCAGCCAGCCGTAATTAAGGAGCTCACTCATGCGAAAAAAGATACGCTTTAATTGTTGTGGGCTTTTTAATCCGTGGAATCATTATTGACAAGGAGGGAGATGATTCGAGTGCACTTTGACCGCCATGCCGGCGTGCGACTCAGATGGGATGGGACGGCACAGTCATAATTTCAGTTTCTCTAGTTCCACGGCAAGCTGGTGCGCTAAGCCATTATGCATTGAATTCCGATGACCGTCACGCTACCTTCCGCCTATAAGTAGTGTTTCTCGGCCTTCTTCGGTGGCACCGTGACCCAACTCGCCATATTCTCATAAGCCCCCACTGGATCGACGTTGCTCGCCACGTCCGCCATGCCCCCGCCCATCCGCCGTAGGCGACGCCGGAGGCGGCCACCGCTGGAACTAGTGTTCGGTTTTTCACCGGAAGGCAGATGGAGAGAGGAGGCATTTTATCTGTCTTTAGATGGCAATGCGGAGATCGAGGAGTTGTTGGAGCGCGACCGCATGGCGGAGGAGCAGGAGTTGATTGAGCGCGACCGCCTGGCGGAGGAGCAGCGTATCACCGATTTGCACCGCCAGCGGGACATGGAGCAGCAGCGCACAGACGCTCTGAGTCGCGAGAATAGCGCCCGCAACTAGGCGGACTACGTGGAGGCCGGCGCCCGACAAATAGCCCTGGACGCTATCAGGCATGCACGCATTTGCGATGCCGATTTTTACTACCAGCTCATCAAGTGGGTTTCCCACTTGGAAGCCGAAGCTTCGGTGGTCCACGCCGGCATGGAATGGGACAACGCGCGCGAGCAACGCGCCCTATCGCACCTCTTGCAAGTCTGAGGCGAGGCGCAGGACGCTGGTGCCGGTGTTTAGTGTGTACCACAGATGGCTGCCGGTATCGTCTAGTTAGCTAAGAGTAAGTTAGTACTTGTACGCAACTACAGTATTAGTGGGAGTAGATAGTTAACTTGGCTATGATGGTTGTCAACATGGAAGTTCAGTACTCTATATGTGGATCAGACCTATTACTTTGCTCTGAATGTTGAACTTTCGGTTTGAACGTATGGAATGGGTTGTTATTTTTTTAAATGGGTTGTATTTGTCCTCCACGGGTTTAGAGGCTGACTAGTGGGCCTAGCAAGTTGACGCGTACACAATCAAGAGATGATTGTACGTGGAGAGGATGACAGCAGGGACCCGCCAAGGTCATGGCAGTACGCAAGCAAGTGCCTCCTTATTTCAAGCTAATAAAAAATTGCTCCTCCTAGTGGATTTCTGACATCTGGGTCCCATGCCATTGTCAACGTAGTCAATAAACGAGAGAATTGCACAACGAGCGGCTGACACCAGAGACCCAGCAGCTTGCCCAGTTATTTTTGTTTTGGGTTAATTTGATAAATGTCACTCCAAATCTGGTGTATCCGAGAAATGCCACTGCAATTTCTAAACTTTGAAAAATGCCATTTCATGCCATTTCTAGTGGCATTTTTCGAAGTCGGGAGTGGCATTTTTCAAAGTTTGCAAACTGCAGTGGCATTTTTCAAAGTTTGCAAAAATTGTAGTGGCATTTTTCAAAGTTTGGAAATTGCAGTGGCATTTTTATGAATCTCCATAATTGGAGTGGCATTTATCTAATTTTTTTTTGAGACGGAAGTAGGGTGTCAACTGGGCTGTACGGGACACTCTGGCCTGTCTAGACAGCCTTTTCTTTTATGTTTAGCACAGACCAGCCCGGTAGTTTTTTTCTTTCTGAAAATGGCTAGCCCAGTTTTTTTGTGATTTGTCAAGTCGCTTTATCAGGCCTGTTGGGCTACAAATCTTTCAAGACGAGGAGAGCTTCATTCGACTGGCCGAGAAAATGGCCTATCAGTAATGAGAAATGGGTTGTAAATTTTTAAAACACATCAAACCGACAATTAGTTTAAAATATCTTTTTTTCATTTTGAGATTTTAAATTGCATTGATTTTTATGCGTGGACAATTTATTGGATTTTATATTGATATACATTTATTTTTAAAATCAGTCTGAATGTGACTCGAAATTTCGGGATTAAAAACAGTTCAGACCGCACTGACATATTCAAAATTTTGTATAATTTTTTAACCGTGACCACAATATGGGCTGTAATGCTAACAAAAAGAATATGGGCACCAAAAAAACCGTAAGAATTAGCAAATGGGCTGTAAATTATTTGAAATGATGGCAGATGGACTGTATGCTGTTTTCCACAGATTTGAGGCTTTCCACAGATGGCCTGTATACTATTGGATGTCCATCCAACGGCCGTCGTGCTTTTTGAATCTCTGCTCTTCCTGCTCCAGCCGCTCAAACAAGCACCGGTGGGACTGCCTGCTCCCTCCTCCCCGCGGCCGGCTGTGCTGCCGCGCAGGCCTCACCGCCCCACTGTACTCCCATCGCTGGCCTAGCCATCCCTCTACTCACCCATAGTCCCACATCTGTTGTTATTCTCCGGCGACAGCAGACGAACCAGTAAACCCTCGTACAGTCATACTCCCCTCCGTGTGGGAAACAACTGTCGAGTCTTCCCTGCCTTCATGTTGTTGCCTTCCTAGGCCTCGCCGTCGTCCACCACCCTAGTGCTCTCGGTGTGGCGTGGTCAATGTGGTCAATGACTGACATGCATCTGAAGTGGACTGTACGTGGAGAGGCTGGCAGCTAGGTCCACGGCCGCATGCAAGGAAATGCCTCCTTATTACACGGAAAATAATGATTCCTCCACCTGACATCTGGGACCCACCGAAAGGGCCTCTGTATTTCGTGAAAAAAACGTTACCGCCACTGACAGCTCGGACCCACAAGCTATATCTTCGCACGCAAGGAAGTGCCTCCTTATTACGCACAAAAAAATGAATGCTCCCCCTGCTAGCTGGGACGCAATATAGTGGGCCTACTAAGTTGATGGGGACGAAGGGCTTTGTCAACTTAGTCAATATGCATGATTCTAGCTCGACTAACCGTACGATGTCCATCCAACGGCCGCAGTGATTCTTCAACCTCTGGTCTTCTTGCTCCAGCCGCCCAAAGCAGCGCCGGTCGTGCCGCATACTCTTGCCTCCTATGGCCGGCTGTGCTGATGCGGAGACCTCACCGCCCCCATACTACTCCCACCGCTGGCCAGGCCATCCCTCCACTCCACTCACCCACACCCCCTGTTATTCTGCTGCGATGACAGCGTAGCCGAACCAGTGAACCCTCATACTCCTCTCCGTGTGGGCATCCACTCCCGCGTCTTCCCCGGCTCTGCGTCGTCCCCTTCCTAGGCCTCGCCGTCGTCCACCGCCGTGGTGCTCTCGGCGCGGTGTGGTCAATGTGGTCAACGACCGAATTCCATCAGAAGAATACTGTACATGGAGAGGCTGACAGCTGGGTCCACGGCAGCCGCAAGGAAGTGCCTCCTTATTACGCGGAAAATAATTATTCTTCTACCTGACAGCAGGGACCCACCGGACGAGCCACCAGCATTTCGCAAAAAAAACGTTTGCCCCTGACTGCTAGGACCCACCCGATGGGCCATCGTGTTTCGCAAAAAAAATGTTCCCCCTGCTATCAGCTCGGACCCACCGGAAATGCCTCCTTATTACGCAGAAAAAATTAATACCCCCCTGCTAGCTGGGACCCACCTTGGTGGGAGGCTGACTTGTGGGCCTATTAAGTTGACGAGGACGGAGGGCTCTGTCAACTTAGTCAATATAAACGATTCTAGCTCCAGTGACCACACGATGTCCATCCAACGGCCGTAGTGCTTCTTCAACCTCTGGTCTTCTTGCTCCAGCCGCCCAAAGCAGCGCCGGTCGTGTCGCATGCTCTTGCCTCCCATGGCTGGATGTGCTGCCGCGGAGGCCTCACCCCCTCCTACTATTCCCACCGTTGGCCAGGCCCTGCGACGACGGTAGCCTCACACCACAGCCGAACCAGTGAACCCTCGTACTCCTCTCCGCGCGGGCTTCCACTGCCGCGTCTTCCCCGGCTCCTCGTCGTCCCCTTCCTAGGCCTCGCCGTCGTCCACTGCCTGGTGCTCTCGGCGCGACGTGGTCAACATTGTCAAGGAACGACTTCCATCGGACGTGGACTATATGTGGAGAGGCTGATAGCTGGGTCCACGGCCGCAGCACGGAAGTGCCTCCTTATTACGCGGAAAATAATGATTCCTCCACCTGACAGCTGGGACCCATCGGATGGGCCACTGTATTTCGTGAAAAAACGTTTCCCCCTGACTGCTGGGACCCACTAGATCGGCCACTGTATTTCGCGAAAAAAAGTTTTCCCCCTGACTACTAGGACCCACCAGCAACATCTTCGCACGCAAGGAAGTGCGTCCAGAAAAAAACGATTCGCCTCCCTGACTGCTGGGACCCACCAGCTACATCTTCGCACGCAAGGAAGTGCGTTCGGGCAAAAAATAAAAAATCGATTCGCCCCCCTGACTGCTGGGACCCACCATCTACATATTCACACGCAAAGAAGTGCCTGACAGTCGGGACCCACCTGGTCGAAGCGTACGTAGCATCATCATTCTGGTCGCGAACGTGTACGTACATATATACTGCTGGATGTAGAGGCGCGCACGTGTCGTAGTAGAGGCGCGCACGTAGCATGTACACGTACGTACAGCGGCCAGGGTGCAAGAAAGAAAATACGGCCATGTATGTGTACATACGGGCGGGGTCTCGAACGCCTACTCGTGTATACGTACAGCGAGGGCTCGTATACATGGCTGGGTCGGAACGGAGAAACAGCATCGTCGTCGTGTTCATGGGGAGGCAACGGAATGTGTCGTGTTCATGGGGAGGCAACGAATGCGTCGTGTTCATCAGGATGCAACGGAACGCGTGGGAGCCAACCGGCTTGGTGGGAACGGAATGCTTGGTCGTGTTCATCGGGAGGGCTTGGACGGAACAGAAGATGGAAACGAGGCCTGGCATACCACAGAACGGAGGAAACGGACCTCCTACGGTCGAAACGAGGGTCCTGTTGATCGGGAGGGGTGTGGCATACGGCAAAACGGAGAAACAGACCTCCTACGGTCAAAACGGGGGTCCTGTTGATCGGGAGGGGTGTGGCATACCACAAAAAGGACGAAACAGACCTCCTACGGTCGAAACGGGGGTCCTGTTGATTGGGAGGGGTGCGGCGTACCGCAAAACGGATGAAACGGACTTGTGTTGGAGCACTACGGTCAAAACGGGGTCCTGTTCATCGGGAGGGGTGTGGCGTACCGCAAAACGGGACTCCATGGGATACTGTTCATGTCCACCGTCGACCTCCTCCAGCCTCCACGGGCTCCTATTCATCCAGCCTCAACCGCGCGCTACTCCATCGGCTACTGTTCAAATACCCCTCCACGGGCACCCCTCCACCGTCTATTGTTCATCCAGCCCTCCACACCACGGGGTCCTCTTCATCCAGAGGCAACGCCACCGCTCACTCTTCATCCAACACCCCCTCCCCCGCAACACTCAGTGTTCATCCAATCGATCGGCTTCAGTTAGCAGAAGTAGCAAAGGAATCGCCCGATCGGGTTCAGTTAACAGCCATCGATCGATCGCTCAGTTCAGTAACGCGTAGCCTGCAGTGCAATCGCTCGGGTTCAGTTAGGGCCCAATGCCTCGCTCGGGTTCAGTTAGAGCCAATGCCTCGCACACATGTGCATACGTGTACGAGAGAAACGTGCATCGGTCGGCCCCCGACCTCCCACCATAACCGGGAACTCCCCGAAATTTTCCTCGCCCTCGCTTCTACCACGGTTTTTTCTGTCATGGACGGCCCAAAGAATGTCATGCAGCTGCGTCTCCGGCCCACCCAGGATGAAAAGCCCATTTGTTGTCATGATTTTTTGTCATAGAAGTAGGAGCCCACCACATCTATGATGATACTGGGTTTTGTCACAATTATCGTCATAGAAGTGTCATATGTATGACAGAAAAAAATTGTTCGGCCCAAAATGTCACGGATGTGTCTTTTTTTGTAGTGACTATATGTGTAATAGGGTGGTGGTTGTGAAGACAAAAAGGGAGAATATAGTCTCACATCAACTAGGCATATCAACGGGCTATGGAGATGCCCATTAATAGATATCAATGTGAGTGAGTAGGGATTACCATGCAACGGATGCATTAGAGCTATAAATATATGAAAGCTCAACAAAAGAAACTAAGTGGGTGTGCATCCAACTTTCTTGCTCACGAAGACCTAGGGCATTTTGAGGAAGCCCATCATTGGAATATACAAGCCAAGTTCTATAATGAAAAATTCTCACTAGTATATGAAAGTGACAACATAGGAGACTCTCTATCATGAAGATTATGGTCCTACTTTGAAGCACAAGTGTGGAAAAAAGATAGTAGCATTGTCCCTTCTCTCTTTTCTCTCATTTCTTTTTGTTCTTTTCTTTTTTTCTTTTTTTGGTAGGCTTCTTTGGCCTCTTTTTTTATATGGGCTTCTTTAGCCTCTTTTATTTTTATAAAGTCCGAAATGTCATCCCGACTTGTGGGGGAATCATAGTCTTCATTATCCTTTCCTCACTTGGGACAATTTTCTAATAATGAAGATCATCACACTTTTATTGATTTACAACTCAAGAATTAGAACAAAATATGACTCAATGTGAATGCCTCCGGCAGTGTACCGGGATATGCAATGAATCCAAGAGTGACATGCATGAAAAATAATGGAGGTGGCCTTGCCACAAATACGATGTCAACTACATGATCATGCAAAGAGCAATATGACAATGATGGGGCCTATCATAATAAACGGAATGGTGGAAAGTTGCATGGCAATATATCTCGGAATGGCTATGGAAATGCCATAATAGGTAAGTATGGTGGCTGTTTTGAGGAAGGTAAATAATGGGTGCATGATACCGGCGAAAGTTGTGCGGTATAATAAAGGCTAGCAATGTGGAAGGGTGAGTGTACGTATAATCCATGGACTCACATTAGTCATAAAGAACTCATATACTTATTGCAGAAGTCTACTTCATATACTTATTGCAAAAGTCTACTTACCCTTGAAAGCAAAGTACTACTACGCATGCTCCTAGGGGAAGGGTTGGTAGGAGTTAACCATCCCGCGATCCCGACCTCCACACATAAGGAAGACAATTAAAAGAGCACCCCATGCAACAAATTTGTCGCATAACTTTTACCATACGTGCATGCTACGGGACTTGCCAACTTCAACACAATTATTTCTCAATTTCATAATTAGCCAACTAGCATGACTCTAACATTACCACCTTTATATCTCAAAACAATCATCAAGCATCAAATTGATCATAGTGTTTAATGCACTTTTCTATGATAGTTTTTATTATACCAAACTTGGATGCTCATCATTCTAGGACCAAATTTATAACCATGGCAAATACCATGCTGTTCTAAAAGACTCTCAAAATAATATAAGTGAAGCATGATATATCAACAATTTATACAAAATCAAGCCATCGACGTGCTCTAAAAAGTATAAGTGAAGCGCATAGAGCAAAACTATCTAGCTCAAACGATATAAGAGAAGCACATAGAGTATTCTAATAAATTCCAAATCAAGTGTGTCTCTCTCAAAAGGTGTGTACAACAAGGATGATTGTGGTAAACCAAAAGGCAAATACTCATATCATACAAGACGCTCCAAGCAAAACACATATCATGTGGCGAATAAAAATATAGCTCCAAGTAAAGTTACCGATAGACGAAGACGAAAGAGGGGATGCCTTCTGGGGCATCCCGAAGCTTAGGATTTTGGTTGTCCTTTAATATCTTGGGGTGCCATGAGAATACCAAATCTTAGGCTCTTGCCACTCCTTATTCCACAGTCCATCAAATCTTTACGCACAAGTTGACAACTTCACAACACAAAACTCAACAGGAAATCTCATAAGCTCCGTTAGTGCAAGAAAGAAAAACCACCACATAAGGTACTATAATGAACTCATTTTTTATTTATATTGGTTTTAAACCTACTGTATTCCAACTTCTCTATGGTTCATACCCCCCGATACTAGCCATAGATGCATCAAAATAAGCAAACAACACACGAAAAACAGAATCTGTCAAAAACATAACAGTCTGTAGCAATCTGTAACTTTTGAATACTTCTGGAACTCTAAAAATCCTACCAAAATAGGAAGTCCTGGGAAATTTGTCTATTGATCTACTGCAAAAAATAATCAATGTAAAAGCACTTTTCTACGATTTATTAAAATTATTCTCGTGCGCGCAAAAGTTTCTGTTTTTTCAGCAGAATCAAATTAACTATCACCGTAGGTTATCCTTAGGTTCTACTTGGCACAAACACTGATTAAAACATAAAACCACATCTAAAAAGAAGCTAGATGAAAAATTTATTACTAAACAGAAGCAAAAAGCAAGAAACAAAAGTAAAATTGGGTTCCCTCCCAACAAGCGCTATCGTTTAACGCCCCTAGCTAGGCATAAAAGCGAGGATAGATCTAAGTGTTGCCATCTTTGGCATTCAATTCATAAGTGGCACGCATAATAGTTTCATAAGGTAATTTGAATTTCTTTCTAGGGAAGTGTTCCATGCCTTTCCTTAATGGAAATTGGAATCTAATATTCCCTTTTTTCATATCAATAATTGCACCAATCGTTTTAAGGAAAGGTCTACCAAGAATAATAGGACATGAAAGATTGCAATCTATATCAAGAACGATAAAATCTACGGGCACATAATTCCTATTTGCAACAATAACAACATCATTGATCCTTCCCATAGGTTTCTTAATGGTGGAATCCGCAAGGTGCAAGTTTAAAGAGCAATCATCAAAATCATGGAAACCTAGCACATCACATAAAGTTTTCGGAATCATGGAAAAACTAGCACCCAAATCACACAAAGCATAGCATTCATGATCTTTAATTTTAATTTTAATTGTAGGTTCCCACTCATCATAAAGTTTTCTAGGTATAGAAACTTCCAACTCAAGTTTTTCCTCATAAGATTGCATCAAGGCATCAACAATATGTTTGGTAAAAGCTTGCTTTTGACTATATGCATGAGGAGAATTCAACACGGATTGCAACAAGGAAATACAATCTATTAAAGAACAATTATCATAATTAAATTCCTTGAAATCCATAGTAGTGGGTTCATTGCTATGTAAAGTTTTGATCTCTCCAATCCCACTTTTACCAAATTTAGCATCAAGATCTAAAAACTCCGAATCATTGTGACGCCTTTTAACTAAAGTTGACTCATCTCCAGTCCCATAATTATCAAGATTCATATTGCATAACAAAGATTTAATAGGGGCCACATCAATAACTTTTAGATCTTCATCATTATTTTCATGGAAACTAGAAGAACATGCTTTTATAAAGCAATCTTTCTTAGCATGCATCCTAGCAGTTCTTTATTTGCACTCATCAATGGAAATTCTCACGGCTTTGAGAGACTCATTGATATCATGCTTAGGTGCAATAGATCTAAGTTTCAAAGAATCAACATCAAGAGAAAGTCTATCAATGTTCCTAGCCAATTCATCAACTTTAAGCAATTTTTCTTATAGCAAAGCATTGAAATTCTTTTGAGAGATCATAAATTCTTTAACACTATTCTCAAAATCAGAGGGCATCTTATTAAAATTTCCATAAGAATTGTTGTAGGAATTACCATAATTATTAGAGGAATTACTAGGGAACGGCCTAGGATTAAAGTTTCCTCTATACGCGTTGTTACCAAAATTATTCCTAACAACAAAATGCACATCCATAGATTCATTATTATTATCAATCAAAGTAGACAAAGGAATATCATTGGGATCAATTGGAGCACTCTTAGTAGCAAACGATTTCATAAGTTCATCCATCTTTCCACTCAAAACATTAATTTCTTCTATCGCATGAACTTTTTTACTAGTAGATCTTTCGGTGTGCCACTGAGAATAATTAACCATAATGTTATCAAGGAGTTTACTGGCTTCTCCTAAAGTAATTTCCATAAAAGTGCCTCCCGCAGCCGAATCTAAAAGATTTCTAGAAGCAAAATTAAAAATCCGGCATAAAATTTTTGTATGATCATCCATAAATTCAAACCATGAGTAGGGCAATTGCGAATAATTAATTTCATTCTTTCCAAAGATTGGGCAGAGTGCTCATGATCAAGTTGTATAAAATTCATAATATTGTTTCTAAGAGAGATGATCTTAGCGGGAGGAAAATACTTAGAGATAAAAACATCTTTGCACTTATTCCATGAATCAATACTATTTTTAGGCAAAGATTAAAACCAAGTTTTAGCATGATCTCTAAGTGAAAACGGAAATAACTCCAATTTAACAATATCATTATCCGTATCTTTCTTCTTTTGCATATCACACAAATCAACAAAGTTATTTAGATGAGTAGCGGCATCGTCAGTAGAAAGGTCGGAGAATTGATTTTTCATAGCAAGATTCAACAAAGCAGCATTGATTTCAGAAGATTCAGCATCATTAAGAGGAGCAATTGGAGTGGTAAGGAAATCATTATTATTGGTATGGGAAAATTCATACAATTTGGTATTATCTTGAGCCATCGTGACAAGCAATCCAACACACAAGCACAAAAAAGGCAAGCGAAAAAGAGAGGTGAACAGGAAAGAGAGGGCGAATAAAACGGCAAGGGTGAAGTGGGGGAGTGGAAAACAAGAAGCAAATGGCAAATAATGTAATGCGAGGGAGATGAGTTTGTGATGGGTACTTGGTATGTCTTGACTTGAGCAAAGACCTCCCCGGCAATGGCGCCAGAAATCCTTCTTGCTACCTCTTGATCACTACGTTGGTTTTCCCTTGAAGAGGAAAGGGTGATGCAGCAAAGTAGCGTACATATTTCCCTCAATTTTTGAGAACCAAGGTATCAATCCAGTAGGAGGCTCCTCAAAAGTTCCACGCACCTACACAAACAAAGAAGAACCTCACAACCAACGCGATAAAGGGGTTGTCAATCCCTTCACGGAAACTTGCGAAAGTGAGATCTGATAGAGATAATAAGATAAGATAAATATTTTTGGTATTTTTATGATATAGATGGAAAACTAAAGGTTCAAATAAAAGTATATGGAAAACTTGTATGATAAAGGCTAGACTCGGGGGCCATAGGTTTCACTAGTGGCTTCTCTCAAGATAGCATAATTATTACGGTGGGTGAACAAATTACTGTCGAGCAATTGATAGAAAAGTGCATAGTTATGAGATTATCTAGGCATGATCATGTATATAGGCATCACGTCAGTGACAAGTAGATTGAAACGATTCTGCATCTATTACTATTACTCCACACATCGACCGACTCCTGGCTGCATCTAGAGTATTAAGTTCATGAAGCACAGAGTAACGCATTAAGAAAGATGACATGATGTAGAGGGATAAACTCAAGCAATATGATATAAACCCCATCTTTTTATCCTCGATGGCAAAACATAATACGTGCCTTGCTGCCCCTGCTGTCACTGGGAAAGGACACCGCAAGATTGAACCCAAAGCTAAGCACTTCTCCCATTGCAAGAAAGATCAATCTAGTAGGCCAAACCAAACTGATAATTCGAAGAGACTTGCAAAGATAACCAATCACACATAAAAGAATTCAGAGGAGATTGAAATATTTCTCATAGATTTGATCATAAACCCACAATTCATCGGATCTCGACAAACACACCGCAAAAAGAGTTACATCGAATAGATCTCCAAGAAGATCAAGGAGAACTTTGTATTGAGATTCAAAGAGAGAGAAGAAGCCATCTAGCTAATAACTACGGACCCGAAGGTGTGTGGTAAACTACTCACAACTCATCGGAGAGGCCTTGGAGATGATGTAGAGGCCCTTCGTGGTCAATTCCCCCTCCGTCGGAGCGCCGACCAAGGCTCCAAGATGGGATCTCGCGGATACAGAAGGTTGCGGTGGTGGAAATAGTTTTTCGTGGTGCTCCTGGATGTTTTCGGGGTACATAGATATATATAGGCAAAGGAGGTAGGTCGGGGGAGCCACGAGGGGCCCACAAGGGTGGGGGCGTGCCTGCCCCCCTAGGGCGCGCTAGGCACCCTCGTGGTCACCTCGGTTACTTCTTGACGTCCACTCCAAGTCTCCTGAATTGTGTTTGTTCCAACAAGATCGCTCCCGAAGGTTTCATTCCATTTGGACTCCGTTTGATATTCCTTTCCTTCAAAACACTGAAATAGGGAAAAAATAGCAATTCGGGCTGAGCCTCCGATTAGTAGGTTAGTCCCAAAAATGATATAAAAGTGTAAAGTGAAGCCCATAAACATCCAAAACAGGTAATATAATAGCATGGAACAATCAATTATTATAGATACGTTGGAGACGTATCACGCCTTCAGGGCAACAAGGGTCTGCCCCCACTGCCTCCACCGCCAAGAAGGAACGAAGAACATCACCAGGACGAGGGGGCTGGGGGATTCCAAGATCCACGAGCCATTGCTTGCATCTTGGGCGGCTCACAGGCCCCAGCTTCCCACCCCATCTTGAGCAATGGTACCAGGTGATATCCCTCCAGTTCATTCAGTTTGGGGGCGCCCCTCGGGCTGCATCATCCGCGGGCCGCGCGGGTTCGTCCTCACGGCGTGTATATATTTGCATTCTCCAGGATTGTCTAACTATCTTCTATGAGTTTACCTATGATCGCCATCCTCAGGCCCTGAGCCTTAACCGCCTCACAACCTCCCTATGTTTGTTGGCTTGTCGCTCGCTCACTTTGCTGCATGGCTACTTGCAATCGGCACGACGCTTGTGCTCGGGTCCGCCCCTGCAACACTGACAAACCCGACGATCGAGCTCTGGTTCGTGACTCGCCTCGCGCACACCACCTCACCAGGTCCTCGGTGCCTTCGTCTGGCGCCTAGGGCCCTGGGCTGATAGCCTGCTCCGCGAGGTTCTCGGCCTTTTTTGTCACCTAACCTGCAGGATCATCTGGCGGTGACTCATGGGCCCTAGGACGATCGAGCTCTGGTTCGTGACTCGCCTCGCGCACACCACCTCACCAGGTCCTCGGTGCCTTCGTCTGGCGCCTAGGGCCCTGGGCTGATAGCCTGCTCCGCGAGGTTCTCGGCCTTTTTTGTCACCTAACCTGCAGGATCATCTGGCGGTGACTCATGGGCCGGCTTGGGCGATGCCATCTTGCCTCGCGAGTCGCTTGCACGTTAAAGGGGGAGGTCCTGGGCATCGCGTCATGGGAGCTCCTACTGGCTCTCCAGTCGTTGCCCCCTGGCCTTGACAACGGCACTGCGACATGGCATACCAGCGGCGGTTGAGATCGCTCGGGGGCCGGGTCCCGAGGACGTAGATCACCTGGACGAACAAGGCAAGAGGGTGGTCGTTACGGGTCCTACCTAACGATACCGCCACAGACGCAAGGACAAGCACCACCCTCCCGACGGACGAGGACACCAAAAGAGAAGTCACGATTCGCTGCGGCACCGGCCTCGCTCACTGCATGCCCCAGCCTCGCAGTCCCACTCCGGCTATTTTGCTCCCCTTTTCGATTCTCTGGGCGGTTGCTTGCACGACAAGGGGGACCTCGTGAGCATCGCGTCTCATGAGCTCTCAACGAACCTCAGGCCACTCACCTCCTAGCCTTGACCACGGCATCGCGACCTGGCATACTAACGACCGCTGAAGCCTACCTGGGGACTGGGTTCCGTCGGCGTAGAGCGTCGCCCCGTCTAGGGAAAAGAAAAGGAAGGAACCGTGTCGAGCTGGGATACGTGAATTCATCACAGAATCAAAGAAAGCAATGTTGGCCTTAAATACATTCCGATCCTTACAAACCCCATGGGGGCTGATTTTCGTTCCGCGCAGGGAAAACAAAAGAAGGAAGGAAGCTACTAGGCCATCGGGCGTCACCGGCGACGCCGGGCGGCAGCCGTTGCCGCGCTCTGACCATGGCGGGAGCTTGTCAGCATGTAGCTGTCGTCGCTCGACTCCAGAGACTCATTGGGCCCAGGAGAGTCATTGGATTCCAAGGAATCACCACTACTGCTAGAGGAGGCACCCAAGGAGACACAAGCGGGCCCAGTGCCTGCTGCTGCACTCCGCGGGCTGCTTCCTCCGGGGCAGCACTCCAGCCGTTCACCCTCCACGTTGAAGACCTTGAAGAACAAGGTGGTTGCGCCGTCATAATCAAAGTAAATCGCCAGGGCTCCCTTAGCACGGAAAGCCCGGGCGACCTCACCCCATCCACGCGTCATGTAGACGTCTCCGGGGGCACCACCTCGACCTCAGCCCCAATGGCCAGGCTATGGCATCCAACATGCCGCAACCACAACTCAAGTGGCCCCATGGGAGGTAGCTCGCTGGCAAAGAACCTCGGGAGCCGGATCCAGGAGTCAAGAGGCATCACCGCCCACACAACAAACTCGCGCGAGCTACCCTCAGCGTGGGTCCGTGGCGCGGTCGGTAAGGCAATGGCAGCCTTGCCACCATTGTTGAGGACTGCTCGATGGTGCACATCTTCATCCCGAGCACGGGCGTACATGGGGAAGGGGAAGCCAGGCGGAGGCCTCGATTGCCATGGCCTGACCACCTCTCGCCCCATGATGGCTTCATGAGAGAGGCAGAGTCACTTCTTCGGCAGGAGAGGATTAGGCCCCTCCCTAGGTGCCTTCCCCTTTTTGGACACTGAGAACCTCTTAGTCGGTGCCATGGAAGCGAGAAAGAGAAGAAGCAGGCAGAAGCAAGACGAAGGAGAGATGGGCGGGGGGGTCTGCCCCTCGCCCACATTTATAGCCAAGGAAGGCCAACCGCCAGCATCCACGACCTCGCACCATGATGATCTTCAGCATGCTGCATCGTTCCGTCAAGTCGAACAGCTGCCGAGGCAGCATGGGGAAGTGGAGACGCCCACGTCCCATCAATCGCCACGCATCATCAAGACCGCGGGTGTTTAGGGCCCGCGGCGCTCTGCACTTGCCCTTTGGCTTCACCTGAAAGCCAAGTCCGAGCGTGCCTTGGACCCGGGGGCTACTATCGACATTCTGGATATGGGGCTATCCAAACTTGCCTGCCTGCAGCCCACTGCGTGGCTCCAACGATGGCCTGGTATAGCCCAGCTTCGACATCAACAGCTCAAGACCCTCGCGAGGGGCCAAGCCTCGCGAGGCGGACGACGCCAAGACCCCCGAGGGGATCGGCCTCCTCAGGCTGGCTCCTGAGGGGCAGAGAGTTCTATGCAAGGTGCACCTCACGAGGCTCAGCTGACGCGAGCCATGACAACCAAGGCGAGGCGGACGCCAGTTTCCTCTTTGGTGCAAGGGAGGCAAGTCGCAGGCGCGGAGTCCCGAGGAATCAACCAAAGGTTTCCATTCTGGTGCAACAAGACCAGGACCGCCAGGACGGCAGGACGGAGGTCATCACCAACCCACTGCAGCATCACGACCAGAGGCTTTTCACAGGCGAAGACTACTTTTGTCAGGATAAGCTATACTACTTGTCCCCTTTCAAATCCGGCCGTTGTGGGATCCCTTCCCGCCTACATTTGGGAAGAGGACCAAGGCCACTATAAATAGGACTTAGGCACCACCACAGAGGGGCATTTAGTTGACATCCCACAAGCTCTCCCGAGATCAAGAACACCTCCCCTCCTGAAGCTACTTCATCCACTGTACTAGTTCATCCTCAGCCCCTCGGGGTAATCCAACAAAACACTGGAGTAGGGTATTACACCGCAAGGTGGCCCGAACTAGGATAAAGTGCTGTGTCTCTTTGTCTCTACGAGCTCGTCGCGCTAGGCTTAGGAGAAACGCGAGTAGGCAGGCTGGGTAGGTTGAGATTTCCACACGCACCCCAAAGTTCGAACAACTCAAGGGTTTGCGGAACCCGTAATCCGAGAGTGTTGCTCTAGTTGATGTGTCTGCATCACCCCTTACCATCTCTTTCTCAAACCTAGCCATGCACCATCACCTTCTTCTTCCTCTTATTCTACTTCTTTATGCAAGTGAGTTCATCCCCACCCCCATTAATGTTCATTCTTTTCCTAATGCTAGTCCACCATGCTTGCACCCTCTCTACCAATTTTCAGTTCATTTGAAGGTGTTTTGGTTGGGTTCAAAAATGGCTCAAGTTTGAATTTAATTCAAAGTTGAATTATTTTTCTATCTCTAAAAACTTTCAAATCATTTTATTCAAATTGTGCATAAATCCAGGATCTCAGATGGTTTTCCTTCTCAGCCTACTTACTTCCTCATCCCTCTTTGCAATTATGCTCTTGTTATTCTGTCTGAAGGGTTAAAGAAAATAAATGAGAGAGAGAGGAAGAGGAGCCTAGCAGTAGCACGGCCCAGTGCGAGCGTCCCTTTGCAACCACCGCAACCCACCCGTTTTTAGCTTAGGCTGGCCCAATTCGTACCCTTCACGGTCACCTGCTCCATTCCCGGGCCATCCCTTTTCCTTCAAATAAGCATAGGCTCCAGTGTCATGAGCTCCCTCACGGATGTTGAGGCCGATGGCAGCCGCGCCCCTTTAAAGTCGCAGCCCCGCGCCCTAGGGCTTCCCTCTTCCCCCTCTCGCCACCGTCACAAGCCCATGCTTCCTCTGTTTGATCTTCTTCTTCAAGAACAGAGCACCCGAGAGAAAACCCCGCTGGAGTCCATCATCGTTCTTGCAGCGGGAGGACGTCAAACTCGTCTCTGACATGTCCATCTTCTTTCTCGCTGTCAACTATGTTCGTTCAGATGCGTTCCCCGCACCAGGTCACCTCCACTACGTCGTCGTCTTCTTCCCCTGCTTCCTCTTCTTCACGGAGCCGAACGCCGCCATGATAAGCACCTACTCACGCGTCTGTCATTGTGCTTCTGGCCTCTTCGTCTTGTCCTACGGGACCCCGGTGAGCAGCCGCTCCTCCTTGCTTTCCATCAGCGTCGTTTGTTTCTGTTCAGCCTCAATCTATTCATGTCAAAGACTTGTCGCTGTACCCTTTCCTTGCGCATGAAACAGAGCACCCCGCTCTCTGTCCGTAGCTGCGTCCATGCACACCATGCGATGCTTGCGTCCTTGCCAGTTTCCTCGCACGCCCGTGCACCTGCATGCCTTGTCCGTGCACCTCACATAACTCCGCTGCAGCTCCTGACTCGCTGTGCTTCGCCGCCATGGCCGCAGGATCATGCCTGCACACAACCACACATGCGCGCATGCCTGCGCGCATACTGCAGCTCTCTCCGCAAGTGTCCGCCTCCGTGCTCCGGCGTGATGCGCGACACGCGCGCTCATGCACACAGCCAGCGCCTCGGCGTGCCTTGCTGCTGCGGCCGAGACGATCTTGTTCTCGAAGCATGTGCTCTGCCGCTCGCGCATGCACATGAAATCGGCTAGCAGCAGTCGTTTGCTCCCCGCCCTTGCAGCCTCACCATGCCCCCTATTCTGCACCCCCGCTGTCGCATCCTGAGCCCTGCTGCGCCACCGTTGCTCGCTGGTGTCGTCACCTTCTTCTTTGCCAACAAAGAGGAAGCCAGCTTCCGCTTTGTACTTGTTCAAATGTAGCTCTACCTCACACCTGTCATATACCGTGAGCCTAGCCCAGTGGCTCAACCATCTCCAGATTTCCTCGCATACCCAGGTTCGAAGCCCCATTCGGCTAGTGGTGAAAACACACATTTTTTACCATTTTGGTCTCTATGACAGTAGACCCCACTCGTCATCCTCTCAGCTCACACACACCCCTGTCCACATCCACACTCCTGCAACTCAGTACCCCAGGCGCCCTCGTCATTGACAGTGGCTGGCTTAGCCCGTGTTCCCCTGTTGTTTTATTTTCTTTTGCATAATTTCAGAAAATGCCCCTGTTTTGAATTGTTAATAACTAAACATGCATGCATCCAAATTAATCAAAATATATATGTAAAACGCTTAGAATTTTATCTAGTTGCATAATATCCAACTTTCATCCATGTTTAAAATGTTTAAATTCCTGTTTGCATTTAATTTGCTAAAATGTCATGCTAAAATGGTTTGTTTCATAACTAAATAATCGTAGCTCGGATTTAAATGTTCTTTATATGTAAATGGGGTAGAAAAATGCATAGATTGACATGGTGCACTTTGTTTCCCTGTTTAACAACATTAACAGTTGTGTTTAGGCAGAACAGTACCAGATTCACAATATGTATATGGGTATTTTCCGGAATTGTTATTTGTGTTTCCGGCCTCATTTAAACTTGCCTAAATAGGTAATTTGCATATGCATCATCTCTTGCCATGAGTAGCATCATGTAGCTTGTCATGCATCATACTTGGTTGAGCATCATGGCATGTTTATGTGTTGTGTGTTTACCATGTTGTTTGCTTCTTTCTGGTTATCCTTCTTCTCGAAAGTTCCTGTTTCGTTGTGATCATGAGCATTTGTTTGACTACACTTGGTTCGTCTACGCCCGTTCTTCTTCTTCATGGACTCGTTCTTCTTCCTAGAGGGATCTGAGGCAAGATGACCGTTACCCTGGATCTTACTACTATCATTCCTATGCTAGTTGTCTCGATGCTATCGCTATGTCGCGCTTCCTACCACTTGTTTATCGAGCCTCCCAAATTGCCATGAAAAACCTCTAACCTTTTCCACCATCCTAGCAGTCGTTGTTTGGCTATTTACCTCTTTGCTCAGTCGTTGTTCCTTTTTGGGACATGGATATCATGGATCTTGGGATATCACAATATCTCTTATTTAATTAATGCATCTATATATTTGGTAAAGGGTGGAAGGCTCGGCCTTTTGCCTGGTGTTTTGTGCCACTCTTGTCGCTCTAGTTTCCGTCATACCGGTGTTATGTTCCATGATTTTGTGTCCCTAACACGGTGAGGGTCTATGGGCCCCTCTTGAAAGTTTGCTTTGAATAAAACTCTTCCAGCAAGGCCAAACATTGGTTTTACCATTTGCCTAATAACAACTAAAACATGCATAGGGACCCGCCGGCACCTGAGGTCTCTTAATCAACCCCCGGACCAGTGCTCCATATAAGTGTTGGTCCACCTACCTGGCAGTCGGCGGTGCCGCCTTGGGGCAACTCGATGGTATTTTGGCTACCGTCCACTTAGCATAGACAGTCCTATCTTGAGAACGAGATATGCATGGCTCCTATCGGGGTATCAACGCTCGGGGTGGTCTTGTTGGTTTTGTTTTACTATTATCAAAATGTCTTGTGCACTGGGATCCCGAGTCTGATCGGATGTCCTGCGATGGAGGATTGTCTCCGCGGATCATGAGCTTGTCATGGGCTAAGTTGGGACACCCCTGCAGGGTTTAAACTTTCGAGAGCCGTGCCCGCGGTTATGTAGCAGATGGGAATTTTTCATGCCCGGTTTTAGAGAACTTGACAACATATTTGAATTAAAATACACATCCCGCGTGTGTAACCCTGATGGTCACTTTTTGGATCATTTCGAGAAGAGAACATGGTGGGGTTATGTCTGAACATAAGTAGTTTAGGATAACCTCTTGATCATTACTAGTTTGCGTCTATTTGCGTAGCTACTCATCTTATTCTTGTACTCGTAAGTTAGCCACCATACATTGCTTAGTCACTTGCTGTAACCTCACCACTTATCTATTCCATACCCATTAAGCTTTGCTAGTCTTGATACCCATGGTAATGGGATTGCTGAGTCGGCGTGGCTCATAGATTACTACAACAACAGTTGCAGGTACAGGTATGCGATTATCAGGACGCGAGAGCGATGTTTACTTGTTTTGGAGTTCCTCTTCTGCTTCTTCTTCGTTTGGGGGATAGGTTCCTGGTCGGCAGCCTGGGCTAGCAGGGTGGATGTCATTTGAGTTTCTGTTTGTGTTTCATCCGTAGTCGGATGTTGCTCTTATGTATGATGTTGTTGTATTCATGTGGCATTGTATGCCTTTTGTATGTATCCCCATCTATTATGTAATGGTACAATGTAATGATATCCACCTTGCAAAAGAATTTCAATATGCGGCTCTAACCTTGGTGGGACCTTCGAGTTCCTCTCGGATAGGATTGCATACTGGGTGTGACAAGTTGGTATCAGAGCCTCAACCAACCATAGGAGCCCCCTTGATTGTTTGTATTTTGGCCATTGTCAAGTCTAGAAGAAAAACCTCTTTTAGAGTCTAGTTATAAGGAAGAGTATGAATTATTTTTACTCCTTTACCCCTATGTCGCTCTGGTGAGGAATCTTGACGTAGGTGTTTTGATATACTCCTCTTCCCCTTCAAATCTTCTTAGGATCACACAGTTGGCTTTCCGATCTTTGTGATGTCAGCTCTTTTCATCCGGTGCACTTCTCTTTGAGTCATTCGACCCTCGTCATCTTTTGCGAGATCAATCCTCAATTCATTCTCCGACGGGGAAGCAACGTCGTATTAAGTAGTCTTTCTTTTTC
This sequence comes from Triticum dicoccoides, assembly GCF_002162155.2. Lineage (NCBI taxonomy): Eukaryota > Viridiplantae > Streptophyta > Magnoliopsida > Poales > Poaceae > Triticum > Triticum dicoccoides. The sequence goes on from NC_041381.1 coordinate 245,561,110, forward strand.
CAACCCTCGCACCCTTTTTCTTCTCGGAGCCGGAGTCTGTAATCGAGGATCCATCCTACTAGTGCGAAGCCTTTGCATTCTTTTCTCAATTATTTCAACTGGTGCTTTTCTCTTCTAGTTAATCGTTGGTTCCCTGTTCCAAGTTTCCTTTGTTTTTCCCGCCCTCCCACCCCTTTTTATTCCCAGAGTCTCAACCTCTATTCGAGCATCAATTCCTTTCATACGGAGCCTCTTCAGTCTTTCCTCAATTGTCTCAACCAGTGAATTTTCGTCTAGTTAATCATTGTTCATCTCGTTTTCTTTTACGGTGGATTCAATTCAAGTTTTCAGTGTTGATCGTATTCTCTCCCAAGGATCAGATGTTTTCCCCTTGCTCGTTCACCTCTTGCCATTTTATCATTCCGGAGTGATGAAGACATCTCAAAGATTCGTGGTTGCATTCGAGTTAATTCGAGGTTATGACCTCATTTAAGTCTCTCAATCGTTCTGGTGCATCATTTCTCATCCAACAATAATCCTTTTTCAACGGTGTTTTCTCTTAAGTGGGCCCCAACCCACAAGTCTTTTCCCAGGATCTTTCCTGACTCTCCTATTTATTTCCATAGTTATTCTCTAATCCTTTTCCAAGTTTGACATAAGAATGTATCCCATTAGTCGTGCCTTCCCCAAGATCGCTTTTAAATTCTTTTCATCTTTGGTTCAACCTTTCCTCTTTTCATTCTTCGGGAGTGTCTCAACAATTTTGGTGGTGTTTTTCATCGTCATTCTCTACATTTGAAGACCGAAAAAGAGTCTCCCTTAAATCTTGTCTATTGTCTCAAAGATTCATTTTGCAAGCTTCAAGATATTATCTCAAAATTCTTTCCGATTGTGAGAATTCTTTTCATACCCATCTGGAGTATGTCAGGAGTTGTTTTCCATTTATTGCACCAGAGGCCATCATTCGAGAAGGATTCGTCGTCCTCACATTCCAGCTATCGTTATCCAATTATCCCGGCGCGTCTGCCAAGTAGTCTTCAGTCAGCTCGTGATCTCTTTGTTCTTTGGCTTCTATATCCCCTAAAGCATATTTGTTCTCTTAATTCTTCCTGGTGATTCATTCCCTTTATTTATTTATTTTCAAATTCTTGCGTTGGTTCGTTTAGCATTCCTATCCCTTTGTCGTCATATCAATTCATTTATTCTTTCCAATCCTACCGGTGGTTCAAGAAGACCTTCCCAAGTTTTGTGCTATATCTCCCCTTAATCTTTTCCAACGTCAATAAGTAGTATGCAATCCATTGCTTCTCATCAATTTAATTGGTGGAGGATAAGCATAACGTAATTCTTATTCTTATTTCATCGTGGTCAAGTAATTCCTTCCTTCGGGGATTGTTAATAATGAATAATCTCTCAGTTCTAAGTTGTTCATCTTTTCTTATCCGGAGTTCAAAGTTTTTCTCGGTTGTCTTGTCACGAAGCTCGGTCTAAATCATCGCAAGGCTTTAATCATATTCTTTTCATCCTTCAATTCGATGTCATCATCCTTTTGTTACCAGAGCTCTTCATGGTGGTTCGTGAAGGATTTAATTCATTCTTCAAGTGTTCTTTAAGATTCTTGTTGGAGGAGTTCAAGTATCTTGTCTTCTTGCGTCTTGAAGTGCAATTAATTCTCCATATTCTTGAAGTTGAGTTTTGCATTTCTTCGTTCTTCTCAGTTATTAAAGCATTTGATTGTGGCATAATTTCACCTCAAGTTTTGAGATGTTTTTCCATAAGTCCACAACAAGCTTATTCTTTTGTTGTTGATTTTCTCAACAACTCCGTTCAATCCTTCCTTCTAGGAATGCTATCAAATTCATTCGCGATAGAAGTTGTTCTTCTCTTATCCGTTCTTTTCATTTCATTATTTCAATTCTCCCGGAGGCATTGTGTTGTTCTTCTCGTCAAGTGCCATCCCATCTTATGAAGTTCATGTTCTATTCTTTCCATATTCAGCCGGAGTGCTGCCCAAATTCTTTCGTTCTTACTCTTTTCTACCTTATTCTAACTGGAGTGGTTTTAGAGTCTATCTTATTCCTTGAGCTTTCGATTCTCGTCATAATCATTGTTCCTCTTTTCTACCCGAGTGCTCTCGATCTTGTTCATCTTCTCTCTTGTGCTCTGGTTTTACCTCATCCTCTTTCTCTTTCGTCTCGTTCCTAAGATCTCGGGACGAGATCTTTTGTTAGTGGAGGAGTGTTGTGACACCCCGAGACCGACACTCCAGATGCCTCCCTTTTTATTTTAGTTGTTGACATGTGTTTACTATGGTTCTTGCACTAACATAATTGTTTTGCATATTTCTTTTCCCTATGTTGCTGCCATGACGAGGTTTAGTGCCTTGCCATATTTTCTCTTCTTGCATCATGATCATCATTAGTTATGTTGCATTGCCATGCCCATCTCATTGTCATATTGCATTATGTTGTTGCCATATTCATATTGTGCATTTCCCCTTATATATGTTGTGTGTTTCTCTAGTTGATGTGTGTGCATCACCCTTGCCATCTCTTTCTCAAACCTAGCCATGCAGCATCACCTTCTTCTTCCTCTTCTTTTAATCTTTATGCAAGTGAGTTTTTCCCTGCCCCCATTAATGTTCATTCTTCTCCTAATGCTAGTCCACCATGCCTACACCCTCTCTACCAATTTTCAGCTCATTTGAAGGTGTTTTGGTTGGGTTCAAAAATGGCTCAAGTTTGAATTTAATTCAAACCTGAATTATTTTTCTATCTCTAAAAACTTCCAGATCATTTTATTCAAATTGTGCATAAATCCAGGATCTCAGATGTTTTTCCTTCTCAGCCTACTTCCTTCCTCATCCCTGTTTGCATTTCTGCTCTTGCTATTCTGTCTGAAGGGTTAAAGAAAAGAAATGAGAGAGAGGAAGAGGAGCCTAGCAGCAGCACGTCCCAGTGCGGACGTCCCTCGGCAACCACCGCAGCCCACCCGTTTTCAGCTTAGGCTGGCCCAATTCGTTCCCTTCATGGTCACCTACTCCATTGTCTAGCCATCCCTTTTCCTTCAGAGAAGCGTGAGCTCCAGTGCCGTGACCTCCCTCACGGACGTTGAGGCCGACGGCAGCTGCGCCCCTATAAAGTCGCAGCCCCGCGCCCTAGGGTTTCCCTCTTCCCCCTCTCACCGCCGCCACAAGCCCCCTGCTTCCTCTGTTTGTTCTTCTTCTTCAAGAACAGAGGACATGAGAGAAAACCCTACCGGCGTTTGTCGTCGTTCTCGCAGCCGGATGGCATCAAGCTCGTCTCCGACATGTCCATCTTCTTCCTCGCCCTCGACTACGTTCGTTCGGATGCGTTCCCCGCACCAGGTCACCTCCACTACATCAGCGTCTTCTTCCCCTGCATCCTCTTCTTCATGGAGCCGAATGCCGCCATGATAAGCGCCTCCTCACGCCTCTGATGTTGTGGTTCCGGCCTCTTCGTCTTGTCCTACGGGTCCCCGGTGAGCAGCCGCCCCTCCTCGCTCTCCATCGGCGTCGTTTGTTTCTGTTCAGCCTCGATCTGTGCATGTCAGAGACTTGTCGCTGTACCCTCACCTTGCGCATGAAATAGAGCACCTCGCTCTCTGTCGGTAGCTGCGTCCATGCACACCATGCTATGCTTGCGTCCTTGCCAGTTTCCTCGCACGCCCGCGCACCCGCATGCCTTGTCCGCACGCATTGCATAACTCCGCTGTAGCTCCCGAGTCGCCGTGCTTCGCCGCCATGGCCGCAGGATCATGCCTGCACACAACCACACATGCACGCATGCCCGCGCGCATACCGCAACTCTCCCCGCAAGTGTCCGCCTCCTTGCTCCTCCGCAATGTGTGACACGCGCGCTCATGCACACAGCCAGCGCCTCACCATGCCTCGCTGCCGCAGCCGAGACGAGCTCGTTCTCGAAGCCCTTGCTCCGCCGCTCGTGCACACACACGACATCGGCTAGCAAGAGTGGTTCGCTCCCGTGCCCTTGCAGCCTCACTGCGCCCCCTATTCCGCACCCCTGCTGCCGCACCCAGAGCCCTGCTCCACCACGGTTGCTCGCCGGCGTCGTCACCTTCTTCTTTGCCAACGAAGAGGAAGCCAACTTTTGCTTCAAACTTGTTCAAATGTAGCTCTGCCTGACACCTGTCATATACCATGAGCCTAGCCCAGTGGCTCAACCCTCTCCAGATTTCCTCGCATACCCAGGTTCGAAGCCCCATTCGGCTAGTGGTGAAAACATACAATTTTGTCCATTTTGGTCTCTATGATAGTAGACCCCACTTGTCATCCTCTCTGCTCACACACACCACTGTCCACACCCACACTCCTGCCACCTCACCACCCCGGGCCCCCTCGTCATTGACAGAGGCTGGCTCAGCCCGTGTTCCCCTGTTGTATTATTTTCTTTTGCATAATTTTAGAAAATGCCCCTATTTTGCATTGTTAATAACTAAATATGCATGCATCCAAATTAATGAATCTATGTATGTAAAATGCTTAGAATTTTATCTAGCTTCATAATATCCAACTTTCATCCATGTTTAAAATGTTTAAATTGTTGTTTGCATTTAATTTGCTTAAATTTCATGCTAAAATGGTTTATCTCATAACTAAATAACCGTAGCTCGGATTTAATGTTGTTTATATGTAAATGGGGTAGAAAAGTGCATAGATTGACATGGTGCACTTTGTTTCCCTTTTTAACAACATTAACAGTTGTGTCTAGGCAGAACAGTACCAAATTCAAAATATGTATACGGGGATTTTCCGAAATTGTTATTTGTGTATCCGGCCTCATTTAAACTTGCCTAAATAGATAGTTTACATATGCACCATCTCTTGACCTCAGTAGCATCATGTAGCCATATCATGCATCATACTTAGTTTAGCATCATGCCATGTTTATGTGTTGTGTGTTTACAATGTTGTTTGCTTCTTTCCGGTTATGCTTCTTTCTCGATAGTTCCTGTTTTGTTGCGATCGTGAGGATTCATTCGACTACGCTTGGTTCGTCTACGCCCGTTCGTATTCTTCATGGACAAGTTCTTCTTCCTAGCGGGATCTCAGGCAAGATGACCGTTACCCTGGATCTCACTACTATCATTGCAATGCTAGTTGTCTCGAAGCTATCGCTATGTCGCGCTTCCTACCACTTGTTTATCGAGCCTCCCAAATTTCCATGAAAAACCTCTAACCTTTTCGACCATCCTAGCAGCTGTTGTTTGCCTATGTTACCGCTTTGCTGTGCCCCTCTTATAGTGTTGCTAGCTGCAGGTGCAGTTGTAGGTTGTTCCTTGTTGGGACATGGATATCATGGATCTTGGGATATCACAATATCTCTTATTTATTTAATGCATCTATATACTTGGTAAGGGTGGAAGGCTCGGCCTTTTGCCTGGTGTTTTGTTCCACTCTTGCCGCCCTAGTTTCCGTCATACCAGTGTTATGTTCCTTGATTTTGCGTCCCTAACATGGTGAGGGTTTATGGGGCCCTCTTGACAGTTCGCTTTGAAGAAAACTCTTCCAGCAAGGCCCAACATTGGTTTTACCATTTCCCTAATAACAACTAAAACTTCCCATAGGGACCCGCCGGCACCCGAGGTCTCTTAATCAACCCCCGGACCAGTGCTCCACATGAGTGTTGGTCCACCTACCTAGCAGTTGGCGGTGCCGCCTCGGGGAAACTTGATGGTATTTGGCTACCGTCCACTTAGCATAGACGGTGTTGTCCTGAGAACGAGATACGCGTGGCTCCTGTCGGGGTATCGAGGCACCGAGTGGTCTTGTTGGTTTTGTTTTACCATTGTCAAAATGTCTTGTGCACTGGTATCCCGAGTCTGATCGGATTTTTCGCGATGGAGGATTGTCTCTGCGGATAGTGAGCTTGTCATGGGATAAGTTGGGACACCCTTGCAGGGTTTAAACATTTAGGGGCCGTGCCCGCGGTTATGTGGCAGATGGGAATTTTTAATGTCCGGTTGTAGAGAACTTGACACCAGATTCGAATTAAAATACACCAACCGTGTGTGTAACTGTTTTGTTTGTTTTCGGGTGAGTTCGAGAAGAGAACACGATGGGGTTATGTCTAAACGTAAGTAGTTTAGGATCACATCTTGATCATTACTAGTTTGCGACCGTTTGCGTGGCTACTCATCTTATTCTTGTACTCGTAAGTTAGCTACCATACATTTCTTAGTCGCTTGTTGCAACCTCACCACTTATCCATTCCATACCCATTAAGCTCTGCTAGTCTTGATACCCGTGGTAATGGGATTGCTGAGTCCTCATGGCTCATAGATTACTACAACAACAGTTGCAGGTACATGTATGCAATGATCATGACGTGAGTGCGATCTTTACTTTCTTTGGAGTTCCTCTTCTGCTTCTTCTTCATTCACGAGATAGGTTCCTGGTCGGCAGCCTGGGCTAGCAGGGTGGATGTCATTTGAGTTTCTGTTTCTGTTTCATCCGTAGTCAGATGTTGCTCTTATGTATGATGTTGCTGTATTCATGTGGCATTGTATGCCTTTTGTATGTATCCCCATCTATTATGTAATTGTACGATGTAATGACATCCACCTTGCAAAAGTGTTTCAATATGCGGCTGTGTCCTTGGTGGGACCTTTGAGTTCCTCTCAGATATTGGGCGTGAAAAGTTGGTATCAGATCCTCGACCAACCATAGGAGTCCCCTTGATTCCTTGTAGTTTTGCCGTTGTTGAGTCTAGAAGAAAAACCTTTTTCAGAGTCTAGTTATATCGGAGAGTAGGAATTCTTTTTACTCTGTTGCCCCTTCGTCGCTCTGGTGTGGAGTCCTGACATAGGTGTCTTGATATACTCCTCTTCCCCTTCAAATCTTCTTAGGTTCACATAGTTCGCTTTTCGATCATTGTGATTTTGGCTCTTTTCTCTGGTCCACTTCTCTTTGAGTCATTCGACCCTCGTCATCTTTTGCGAGATCAATCCTCAGTTCGTTCTCGGACGGGGAAGCAAGGTCGTCTGAAGTAGTCCCACCCGCCCACCCTTTTTCTTCTCGGAGACGGAGTCCATAATCGAGTATCCATCCTACTCATGCGAAGCCTTTACATTCTTCTCTCAATTATTTCAACTGGTTCTTTTCTCTTCAAGTTAATCATCGGTTCCCTGTTCCAAGTTGCCTTTGTTTTTCCCGCCCTCCCACCTCTTTTTCTTCCTAGTCTCAGCCTCTATTTGAGCATCAATTTCTTTTGTTCGGAGCCTCTTCAATCTTTCCTCACTTGTTTCAACCGGTGAATTTTCATCTATTAATCAGTGTTCGTCTCGTTTTCTTTTATGATGGATTCGATTCAAGTTTTCGGTGTTAATCATATTATTTCCCTAGGCTCAGATGTTTTCCCCTTGCTCATTCGCCTCTCGCCATTTTATCATTACGGAGTGATGAAGACATCTCATAAGATTTGCGGTTGCATTCAAGTTAATTTGAGGTTTTCACCTCATTTTAGTCTTTCACTCGTTCTTGTGCATCATTTCTTATCCAACAATCCTTTTTAAACGGTGTTTTCTCTTCAGTGGGCCCTAACCCATAGGTCTTTTCCCAGAATCTTACCTGACTCTCCTATTTATTTCCAGAGTTATTCTCTTATCCTTTTCCAAGTTTGACATAAGAATGTATTCCATCAGTCATGTGCCTTCCCCAAGATCGCTTTTAAATTCTTTTCATCTTTGGTTCAACCTTTCCCATTTTCATTCTTCCGGAGTGTCTCAACAATTTTGCTGGTGTTTTTCATTGTCAATCTCTACATTTGAAGACCGAAGAAGAGTCTCCCTTAAATCTTGTCCGTTCTCTCAAAGATTCATTGTTTAAGCTTTAGGATATTATCTCAAAATTCTTTCCAATTGTGAGCATTCTTTTCATACCCATCCGGAGTATGTCAGGAGTTGTTTTCCATTCCATTGCACCGAAGGCCATCATTCCAGAAGAATTCGTCGTCCTCACATTCTAGCTATCATTATCCAATTATCCTGGCACGTCTGCCAAGTAGTCTTTAGTCAGCTCCTGATCTCTTCGTTCTTTGGCTTCTATATCCCCTAAAGAATATTTGTTCTCTTAATTTTTCCCGGTGATTCATTCTCTTTCTTTACTCATTTTCAAATTCTTACGGTGGTTTATTCAGCATTCCTATTCCTTTGTCGTCATATCAATTCATTCATTCTTTCCAATCCTACCGGTGGTTCAAGAAGACCTTCCCAAGTTTTGTGCTATACCTCCCCTTAATATTTTCCAACGTCAATAAGTAGTATGAAATCCATTGCTTCTCATCAATTTAATTGGTGGAGGATAAGCGTAATGTAATTCATATTCTTATTTCATTGTTATCAAGTAATTCCTTCCTTCGGGGATTGTTCATAATGAATAATCTCTCGGTTCTAAGGTTTTCATCTTTTCTTATCCAGAGTTCCAAGTTTTTCTCGGTTGTCTTGTTACGAAGCTCGGTCTAAATCATCGCAAGGCTTTAATCTTATTATTTTCATCCTTCAATTTGATGTCATCATCGTTCTGTTACCGGAGTTCTTCACGGTGGTTCGTTAAGGATTTAATTCATTCTTCAAGTGTTCTTCAAGATTCTTGTTGGAGGAGTTCAAGTATCTTGTCTTCTTGCGTCTTGAAGTGCAATTAATTCTCCATATTCTTGAAGTGGAGTTTTGCATTTCTTCATTCTTCGCGGTTATTCAAGCATTTGATTGTGGCATAATTTCACCTCAAGTTTTGAGATGTTTTTCCATAAGTCCACAACAAGCTTATTCTTTTGTTGTTGATTTTCTCAACAACTCTGTTCAATCCTTCCTTCTAGGGATCATATCAAATTCATTCATGGTGGAAGTTGTTCTTCTCTTATCCATTATTTTCATTTCACTATTTCAATTATTCCAGAGGCATTGTGTTGTTCTTCTCATCAAGTGACATCCCATCTTATGAAGTTCATGTTCTATTCCTTCCATTTTCAGCCGAAGTGCTGCTCAAATTATTTCGTTCTTACTCCTTTTCTACACTGTTCTAACCAGAGTGGTTTCAGAGTCTATCTTATTCCTTGAGCTTTTGATTCTCGTCATAATCTTCGTTCCTCTTTTCTACCCGAGTGCTCTCGATCTTGTTCATCTTCTCTCTTGTGCTCTGGTTTTACCTCATCTTGTTTCTCTTATGTCTCGTTCCTAAGATCTCGGGACGAGATCTTCTGTTAGTGGAGGAGTGTTGTGACACCCCGAGACCGACGCTCCAGATGCCTCCCTTTTTATTTTAGTTGTTGTCGTGTGTTTATTATGTTTCTTGCAATTACATAATTGTTTTGCATAATTCTTTTCCCAATGTTGCTGCCATGACCATGTTGAGTGCCTTGCCATATTTTCTCTTGTTGCATCATTATCATCATTGGTTATGTTGCATTGCCATGCCCATCTCATTGTCATATTGCATTATGTTGTTCCCATGTTCATCTTGTGTGTTGCCCCTTATATATGTTGTGTGTTTCTCTAGTTGATGTGTGTGCATCACCCCTTGCCATCTCTTTCTCAAACCTATCCATGCACCATCACCTTCTTCTTCCTCTTATGTTATTTCTTTATGCAAGTGAGTTCTCCTTGCCCCCATTAATGTTCATTCTTTTCCTAATGCTAGTCCACCATGCCTACACCCTCTCTACCAATTTTCAGCTAATTTGAAGGTGTTTTGGTTGGGTTCAAAAATGCCTCAAGTTTGAGTTTAATTCAAACTTGAATTATTTTTCTATCTCTAAAAACCTCCAAATCATTTTATTTAAATTGTGCATAAATCCAGGATCTCAGATGTTTTTCCTTCTCAGCCTAGTTCCTTGCTCATCCCTCTGTGCATTTCTCCTCTTGTTATTCTATCTGAAGGGTTAAAGAATAGAAATGAGAGAGAGGAAGAGGAGCCTAGGAGCAGCACGGCCCAGTGCGAGCGTCCCTCTGCAGCCACCATAGCTCACCCATTGTCAGCTCAGTCTGGCCCAATTCGTTCCCTTCACGGTCACCTGTTCCATTTCCCGGACATCCATTTTCCTTTAGAGAAGCGCGGGCTCCAGCGCCGTGAGCTCCCTCATGGACGTTGAGGCCCCCTGTCGCCGCCGCCACAAGCCCTCTGTTTGTTCTTCTTTTTCAACAACAGATCACCCGAGAGAAAACCCCGCTGGCGTTCGTCGTCGTTCTCCCAGCTGGAGGGCGTCAAGCTCGGCTCCGACATGTCCATCTTCTTCCTTGCCGTTGACTACGTCCGTTCAGATGCATTCCCCACACCAGGTCGCCGTCTTCTTCCCCTGGTTCCTCTTCTTCACGGAGCCAAACGCCGCCATGATCAGCGCCTCCTCACGCCCTTTATGTTGTGCTTTCAGCCTCTACGTCTTGTCCTATGGGACCCCGGTGAGCAGCCGCCCCTCCTCGCTCTCCATCGGCGTCATTTGTTTCCGTTCGCCCTCGATTTGTTCATGTCAGAGACTTGTTGTTGTAACCTTGCCTTGCACACAAGACAGAGCACCTCGCTCTTTGTCCGTAGCTGTGTCCATGCACATCATGCTATGCTCGCGTCCTTGCAAGTTTCCTCGCACGCCCGCGCACCTGCATGCCTTGTCCGCACGCCTTGCATAACTCCGCTATAGCTCCTGACTCGCCGTGCTTCGCCGCCATGGCCGCAGGAACATGCCTACACACAACCACACATGCGCGCATGCCCACGCGCGTACCGCAGCTCTCCCCGCAAGTGTTCGCCTCCGTGCTCCTGCGCAACGCGCGACATGCACACTCATGCACACAGCCAGCGTCTCGCCGTGCCTCGCTGCCACGGCCTAGACGAGCTCGTTCTCAAAGCCCTTGCTCCACCGCTCGCGCACGCACACGATATCGGCTAGTAGTAGTCGTTTGCTCCCGTTCCCTTGGAGCATCACCATGCCCCCTATTCCGCACCCCCACAGCCGCATCCTGAGCCCTGCTGCGCCACCGTTGCTCACCGGCGTTGTCACCTTCTTCTTTACCAATGAAGAGGAAGCCAGCTTCCGCTTTGTACTGGTTCAAATGGCACTCAGCCTCCCCTCTGTCAAACGCCCAATTTTTACCATTTTGTTCTCTATGACAGTAGATCCCACTCGTCATCCTCTCTACTCACACACACCCCTGTCCACACCCACTATGGCGACCAGACCTCAAACAGTCTGATCTCTGTGCTTTAGTATCATCCCTGGATCGGTAATCCTGACAGGCACAGTACTTGAAGGATTTATAATAGAGTAGCAATCACACACTTATTACATCGAATGTCTCAAAAGAGAACTTATTACAATAAATATGGCTTAAGGCCATCTAATAACGATAAGAGAGGAAGGCTAGGAAGATAAGTGAGTCCATCAACTCCAACGGCATCACTGAGTATAGAACCACGACCTAAGGCACCTTACTCGTCGTCTGAAAAGTCTGCAACATGAACGTTGCAGCTCGAAAAAGGGTCAGCACATGGAATATGCTGGCAATGTAACACATAGAGAGTAATGAACAGAAATATAATATACTACATGCATATATGGCTGGTGGAAAGCTCTATGGTTAAAGTTTTGCGTAAAGCCAATTTTTTCCTACTGCAAAGGAATAAATTTTTATTTAACTATCATGGTGGTTGTTAAACATTGAGAAGATAGACATCCTCTCAATCCCAATTAAGCATCATCATTAAACCCAACAAATTAAATTAAAGTAACATGATGAGATTCACATGATAATCCAAGTACTAGATACTCAAAACATTCATAACCGGGGACACGGCTAAACATGATTAGTTTATACACTCTGCAGAGGTTTGTGCACTATTCCCCACAAGACTCGATCTCCTCCGTTGGGATTCTTGCACTACATGGTGTTTGAGAAACGGATGACCGAGACATAGTCTTTCAGAAGCGCTAGCACCTTACGATCGGGTAGACAGTTACACCTACTTTCCCCTACATCTGCTAGTCTACCACTGTAAGAGTTTGCACGACTTAATCAACTATGCTAGAGCCCATAGTAGCTTGTGGCTGCACATAGAAGTTTCTAGCATGAATAATCTCATGATCCCTTTGAGCCTGGGTGGCGGTCCATAAAGAAAACAGGCAATCGCTAGAATACCCAGGTGCCTCAATCCACCCCGATGTGTATTAAAGTTGCCACCTTAAATAAACCATTAAATAAAAATCTCACATCTGTCATGGATACACTCACCCAGTCCACGTCTACTAGCATAGCATGGCAATAAGCAAACGTAGAAGTAACTCCCAAGGGTTTGATAATAAAACAAGTAATAGGTACTACCTCATCTACTTCCCAAAACCCACATATTAATTAGATCCTACCCATGCAATTGTTTGAGGATTGATCTAATGCAATAAAACTGGGTAGCAAAGAGGTATGATCAAAGTATTACTTGCCTTGTTGATGATCCGTGAAACCTAGCGATTCGAAGTAGCAAACGGCGCACTCCGAGTACTCTATCACAAACAAACAAGCATACAATAAGTACTCATCTAATGCACAGGTAAAACTCAAATAAGAGATCTAACCAGAAAGTTCAACTTAAGAACTCCCGTTTGCAAAAAGAATCAAATCAAACGAAGCAACGAAAGTCAAACGGCGAAAGAAACAAGCTTCATTTACTAATCTGGACCTAAGTCCAATTTTTCAGAAGCAAAAACTTGTTTGAGTTCGTTAAACAGAAAGAGTGTTTCGAGACGAAACTCCAGGCGCTTGAATCGCCTGATTCGGATAAACGAGCGAAAAGTTATATTAGAACGAAAATCGGATCAGAAATCGTGATCTGGAATAATCGCGAAAAATCCAAGAAAAAGAAAAACTGACAAACAGCTTAACGAACAGACGTTCGTTAATTGAAACTAAACAGTGAACTCGTCCGTTAAAACGAACGATCGAGCGAATGCTCGCTAAATAAATAAACCGGAAAAAAATAAACCGTTCTAAAAAAAATAAAAAATAGGGTTTTAAAAAAAACAGAATATGTTTTCTTTGAAAACCGGGGCGGCGGCGGCTACCTCGTCGGGGGCTCCGGCAAAGTCCGGCGGCTCCGGCGGGGCTTCGGGCAACGGCGGCAAGCGGCGGCGGTGGCGGCGCAGGGCGGCAAGGCGGGCGGCTTGCGGTTGCGGTGGCTCCGACTTTGGGGCTCCAGGGGCGGCCCCGGGTCGGCCATAAAGGGGGGGGGCGGCGGTGGCGTGGTCCTCCCGGACTCGGGCGGCGGCGGCGATCGAGACTCCGGTCCCAATCCGGTGCGGGAGACGACGGCGGTGCTGGGCCGGCTCGGCTGGGCCTTCGGCCCAGTCGGGCGCGCGGGACTTTTTTTTAAAACAATTCCGCCGAAACTAAGAAAAATTCTAGAAAATAAAATAAAATTCTAAAAATGCCAAAATAAATTTTTCTCGTCTAAATAATATATTTAGAACGAGATGAACATTTTCTTGGCCCTAAAATGCAGTTTTGAAAAAACGTGCAATTTTCCTAAATTCAAATAAAAAGCCAAAAACTCCGAAATAAAATCTTATTTGATTTTTTATTAAATCCTCAATATTTCTTTATTTTTGGAAAAGTCATTTTATTCCCGCTCTCATATTTTTATAATAGAAATAATTGAAGATAAAATAAATAAAATCAAATGATCCTATTTTCAAAATTTGAGAAAACTCAAATATGAAAATAATGAAAATCCCAACTCTCTCCATGGGTCCTTGAGTTGCGTAGAATTTCTGGATCAGTCCAAAAGGAATAAAATTTGATATGCAATGATGATCTAATGTATAACATTCCAAATTGAAAATTTGGGATGTTACAAACCTACCCCCTTAAGATGAATCTCGCCCTCGAGATTTGGGTTGGCTAGAAAATAGGTGAGGGTGGTCCTTCAGTAGCTCTTCCTCTCGCTCCCAGGTGGCTTCATCCTCGGTGTGGTGGCTCCACTGAACTTTACAAAACTTGATAACCTTGTTGCGGGTGACGCGGCTGGCATACTCGAGAATTTTGACTGGTTTCTCCTTGTAAGTTAAATCACTGTCCAACTGAATCGCTTCCAGCGGCACTGTATCTTTGAGCGGTATATCAGCCATCTCTGTGTGGCACTTCTTCAACTGGGAAACGTGGAACACATCGTGAACTCCTGACAATCCTTTGGGAAATTCCAATTTGTAGGCAACTTCTCCCATACGCTCCAAAACTTTGTATGGTCCCACAAAACGTGGCGCTAACTTTCCCTTCACTCCAAAGCGCTTAACTCCTCGATGTGGAGATACACGAAGATAAACTCTATCTCCGACTTCTTAAGATTTCTCCTTGCATTTTGAATATGCATAGATCTTCTGCCTGGACTGGGCTACCTTGAGCCTATCGCGAATCTACTTCACCTTTTGTTCAGACTCCTTAATTAAATCTGGTCCAAACAACTGACGGTCTCCAACTTCATCCCATGACAATGGGGTCCTGCACCTCCTTCCCTACAAGGCTTCGAAAGGGGCCATCTTCAAACTGGATTGATAACTGTTATTGTAAGAGAACTCTACATATGGCAAATTATCGTCCCAACTAGATCCATATCTAGCGCACAAGCTCTCAGCATATCCTCCAAAATCTGATTGACTCTCTCGGTCTGTCCATCTATCTACGGATGAAAGGTTGTACTGAACTCTAGCCTCGTACCCAAAGTTTCGTGCAATTGATTCCAGAACTTTGAGGTAAACTGGGTTCCTCTTTCTGATGCAATGCTCCTCGGAACTCCATGCAGACATACCATCCTGGTCATGTATATCTTAGCCAACTTAGCACTGGTGTAAGTGGTCTTTACGGGGATGAAATGAGCTACCTTCGTCAAATGATCGACTACAACCCATATCGAGTCATAGCCTGAATGAGTTCTGGGCAATCCAGTGATAAAATCCATGCCTAGCTTATCCCACTTCCATTTGGGTATCAGCAATGGCTATAACAATCCTGCTGGCTTCTGATGCTCTGCCTTCACTCTCTGACATACATCACAAACTGCTACGTACTCCACAATATCCTTATTCATTCCAGTCCACCAGAATGTGTCTTTCAAATCCAAATACATCTTGGTATTTCCTGGGTGAATCGAGTACGACGAATCATGGGCCTCTTGCAAAATCAACTTCCTGATCTCTGGATCATTAGGCACATAAACGCGGTCCTCAAACCATAAGGTATCGTGCTCATCCTCACGAAATCCTTTAGCTTTTCCTTTGCTCATCTTCTCCTTTATAGAGGCAATCTCCTTGTCAGTCTTCTGGGCTTCTCTGTTCTTATCCATCAAAGTAGACTGAATCTCCAACGCTGCAACAAAACCCCTCGGAACTATTTCCAAACATAGCTCGCGAAGGTCCTTTGCTAACTCCTTCGGTAACTCTCCGGTCAAGAGTGTGTTGACATGGCTCTTGCGGCTCAACGCGTCAGCTACTACGTTAGCCTTTCCGGGGTGATAATGCAATCTCATATCATAATCCTTGATGAGCTCCAACCATTTCCTTTGCCTGAGATTCAGCTCCTTCTATGTGAAGATGTACTTCAAACTCTTGTGATCCATGTACACCTCACAATGGTTTCCGATGAGAAACTGTCTCCAAGTCTTCAATGTGTGCACTACGGCTGCTAGCTCCAAATCATGTGTAGCATAATTCAACTCATGGGGCTAAGCTAACGTGAGGCATATGAAACAACTCTTCCCTCCTGCATATGAACTGCTCCAAGTCCTCGACGAGAAGCGTCGCAATACACCTCGTAATCCTTGCGCTGATCTGGCAGAATCAACACTGGCAATGTAACCAAACGTTTCTTCAACTCCTGAAAACTAGCCTAAAATTCCTCAGTCCATTTGAACTTGGTGTCTTTCTTCAATAACTCCGTCATGGGGTTCGCAATCTTCGAGAAATTCTCAATGAACCTCTGGTAGTATCCTGCGAGTCCAAGAAAACTTCGAATCTCTCCAACTGTTGTTGGGGCTTCCCAATTTGTCACAGTGACAACTTTGGTGGGATCTACTGCTATTGCTTCTCCAGATATAACATGTCCGAGGAATCCAACTTCCTTCAACCAAAACTCACATTTGCTGAACTTGTCATATAACTGATGTTCTCTGAGCTTCCCAAGTACCAAACGCAAATGCTCTTTATGCTCTTCTTCATTCTTTCAATATACCAAATTATCATCAATGAACACCACGACAAACTTATCCAGAAACTCAATGTCTCTATCCGGTGGCATGCCTGGCAACTCCTCTGGAAATACATCAGGGAAATCCTTCACCACTGGTACTTCCTCCTCACTACTAGGAAAAGGGCTATAGATGGAAATGACACTAATGGCGCACCCCGTTACTAGGAAAAGTTACATCCAAATTTAACAGGGGGAACCCCGTTAAACATTTTCAAAATCCTCAAAAACCTAACAGAAAAAAAGATACGGGGCTTTTAAGATCTAGAGAGGAAAAAAAATCAAAAAAATTCAAACTTACTAATGGCGCACCCACCCACGGTGCGCCATTACTATCTTCCCGCCTTCAAAATTCAAAATAAGTCAAAAAAATAAAAAATGTTACTAATGGCGCACCTGACCATGGTGCGCCATTAGTATCTTCCCTCCTTCAAAATTCAAAATAAGTCAAAAAAATAAAAAAAAAATTACTAATGGCGCACCTGCCCGCCGTGCGCCATTAGTATGCCGTATATATGGCTGGTCCTCTCCTCCTCTCTTCATTTCATCTTCCCTTCTCTCCTCCACCATACTTCTCCTCTCCGGTGACCTCCTCCTCCTCTCCGGCGACCTCCTCCTCCCTCCTCCCTCCTCCCCTCCCCTCCCCT
>NC_041381.1:245578114-245578633 GCF_002162155.2 Triticum dicoccoides
TGAGGCAAAAAATCCCTCCTCTCCGGTGAGCTCCTCCTCCCTCCTCTCCGGTGAGCTCCTCCTCCCTCCTCTCTGGTGAGCTCCTCCTCCCTCCTCTCCGGTGAGCTCCTCTTCCCTCCTCTCCGGTGAGCTCCTCCCATCCCCTCATGGTTTCTCCTTCCTCCTCTCCAGCGACCTCCTCCTCCTCCTCCTCCTCTCCGGCGAACTCCTCTCCGGCAAAAGACCATGGCAACAAGATCCAAAAACAGGAACAAAATTTGAAATAATGTCGTGCCAAAAAACAAGCAAAAAAAACGACCAAAAAATGGGCAAAAAATCACGATCCAGATCTAGATTCAAAATGGCGCATCACTAATGGCGCATCACAGGACAGTGCGCCATTAGTATGCCGCGGTTACTAATGGCGCATCCAGTTGTGGTGCGCCATTAGTATCCAAAGCACCTGGGTATACATGGCCCCTGGGAGGCATACTAATGGCGCACCGTGGCCTATACTAATGGCGTGCTGTTAGTGGCGCA